>NW_005846355.1:0-683 GCF_000455745.1 Alligator sinensis
GGTTTGGGAAATTCATAAGGCAAAACAAAAAGGACTCGAGCAAAAGGTGGGGAATAAGCCGGTTCATGACGTAAGATCCTTTTACACCATCTAATTTTCCTACCACCGGTATTAAGTGGTGCAGTTTCTGAGGAATGGTGTGCTTTTTTTAATGGGGCCATTAGTTTGAATGAGAAGAAAAATAGGCTTGTTCTTTTGGATCATGTCAAACTGGGATATGGCCCCCCACGCACACACATACACACACGTGTGTGTACATCCTGGTAATTAAAGCAGTGTAAAATGGGGTATTGGGATAAAGTAGGAGGCTCCTGGCAAACTTCCATTGCCCTGAATAGACTGGGTTTCATTTTTACCCTATAGGGAACGGTGTTGCACTGGCAGGTGGATGGAAAACCAATCAGCCTTTCCTATCTCTGCCGTCTAGCATTTGTCTAATCATCTCTCCCATTGCTTACCCAAATTGTGTGTTTCTGAGTATCTGGGGAATCGAGTTACTTTGTAGCCCAGCTGGGTGAAAACTTTCCTGGGGCGTTTGGACCAGGGGCAGTCAAAAAGGCTTTCAAGGAAATACTGGGCCTCTTTTTGAATAAGCCTGGGATCGTTTTTAAAGTCGCTCTGGGCTATCCTAGAGTTGTTCGTTGAATCTAGAAATGATCTTAAAATGGGGAGGGCTCAAAATT
>NW_005846356.1:0-682 GCF_000455745.1 Alligator sinensis
GATTCACATGCGCTGCTCGTTTCATGCCGAAAGGCTGATGCCCTGCTGTTTGGTGCCTTTACTCTGTCTATTGAATCACCCCGAAGCAAAAGGGAGACTATTGAGCACTACCGGGTTTTTTTTAAATCTCTGCTGGTCCACAGATGATAGGAGAATATAAGGCCTTGTTGTAAGACTGCCAAGTCTTGGCACTTTCTGTTTTGATGCAAATCAAATATTATACATGCTGAAGCGATATGTCATTAAGTTCCCCTCTAAGGAGAAACCTGGGGGAGAGAACCCCTTCTTAGTTTTTGCTGGTAAATAATATCTAGTCATGGTATTTTGCATGCATGTATAGTTTGGCATGAATTCATGATGACTTTAGCCAAATTTTTAATGGTTTCCTTGCATTTCTCCATGTACTGCTATGTTGACCATGGACCAATCTGAGCTCCCCCTAGTGGGGAAAGAAGATGCTTGTAATTCCCAATACCCGTTTACAGAGTCGAGAAGACACAATTCATCCTTCATACCTGAAAACCGGTTGGGTTCAGATATTAATGTTTGTTCTGTGTTTTGAACAAGTGTGAAGCATTGTGAAGCAGGGTGTAGTCTTGCTCTTGCAGTTATATTTTTATTAACACGTTATTCAGCTTTGTTGGTGGCGGGTAGCTCATCTCACTTCAACTCTTTATTGCCT
>NW_005846357.1:0-682 GCF_000455745.1 Alligator sinensis
CCAAAATAAAATCAAAGCCTCCCAGACTAAGTGTGAACTAACACTGCCCTCCTGTGGAATATATAACGAAGGCGCGTGGCAACTGAAGTTGGAAGGCAGTGCCTGCACAGCAGCAGTTCTGCCCAGAGGTGAGTGCTGTTAGCAACAGAGCTAAGCCATCCTCTGTTTAAATCCCCTATTTCATGCTGCCACAACAGGTCGCTGGCACGCCCCAGAAATGGAACCAGCAGCAGGCGCAGGATGAAGTGAACTTCCGGCCATATCAGAGGGAACACCTGACTATGCAGGTAAATCGGAAAGCTGTCTGCGTTGCTGTCTAGGCTCACGAAGGATTGGCGTTTGGTTGCCTGTTGGCACATGTGAAATGCAATGTCTCACTTACGAAGTCGGTCGGACTGTACTGACAGTGCAGTCTAAACCCTTTGCTGTAAAACTGTTGGTGCAAAAGTGTTTAGAGTTATACATGCCTTCTGCCTCCATGGAAAAGGATGCTTATCCATCGAGTCAGAAAGCCTGATGCTGAGAACTGACGTATGCCCTGCACTGAGCGTACTGTCGGGGAAGTGAGAGTTCCTGCTGTCTTGCAGGACTGGGGCTGTAGTAATAAATTGCTGGCTCAAGCGTTGGAGTCATTCCCCATAGGAAACAAGTGCAATGTGTAAAGCCATCTTGCACACAGCTT
>NW_005846358.1:0-201 GCF_000455745.1 Alligator sinensis
ATTCCACCACTGAGAATTACAGTCCCAAACCCATTAGGGGGAAGCAATGGCATTTCACATGTGAACAGTACATTGGTCTGGGCCTACGAGACCTGTGAGATGAAGTGTGTCACCCAAGGCCACCCAGCAGAGCAGTGGCAGAGTCCCAGGCAGCTTTCCAGCCTCTACATCCCCAGCCATGTAGTATTTCAGCAGGGCAGT
>NW_005846358.1:434-681 GCF_000455745.1 Alligator sinensis
TTTTAGGGTTTCATTTATTTCCCTTAATGTCTCTACAATTGTCTATCACTTCTTTCATTCCTTTCATCTCAGCGATCATTTGGCTGGTGAAAAAACATCTCCAAATACAGTAGTCTAGAGGATAGTTATGCTACCCATGTGGGGGATTTGTCCAGCACAGACTTTTTCTGGCAAAGGGAGTTGTGTTTGAAAGGGAAGCTCATCACACCTTCCCTGTGGTTTTCCTTCTGTCTGGCAGTTCCCTGCA
>NW_005846359.1:0-681 GCF_000455745.1 Alligator sinensis
CTTCCAGCTGTTCCTGCCTATATTGGTTTGTCCTTCAACTCTTATATCATTTTTTGCACATAATCAGTTTGGTGACAAGGCTATCCAAAACACTTGGGTAGGCCGTTTTCCATTCCCTTGAGGGCACTGATACTGAAAACTGTTTGTGAAAAATCTCTAGGAATGTAAATGAAGTACTAGTCCATGGCAATCCTAAAGGTGAGAACAATGTATAATTTACCAGTGCAAGAAGGTGAAGGAGACCATTTTCCATCAATGCATTCTATTTTGCTTGATCCAATCATTTTAAATCTGAGGTTACATTGGTATTCCATTATGGTACCATGCTCATATTGCTCCTGAATTTCACTGATGATACTGGCATTGAGAACGGCCTGTGGTTCCTCACAAAATCTTACTTTCTCTGCAATGAAGAGATTATATATAAACGCTTGCCACAATTTGACATACATCACAATAAAAGAATGAAACGAGATTTATTGTTTCAAATGGAGACAGGTTAATTAGTTAATTAATTTTATATCTTTAAATATGTGGATTCCAAAGGCCACAAGTATTAAGTGGAAATAAGTACCCTGGACACAAGCAGCTTGCACTTCAGACAATCTGCAGTTTCTTCTCCAGGACCAGGAATGCTTTGGTACAGGTTTGTGAATAAATTTGCAGAACACCTGTCTTAGA
>NW_005846360.1:0-681 GCF_000455745.1 Alligator sinensis
CTTCCTCGCATCGGTGGCTCATGTCCATCCTTGAGTCAGGGATGACTCCCAGATCCCTTTCGGCAACTGTGTTGGCAAGAGGGGTGATTCCCAGCCTATAGGTGTGCTGCTGGCTCCTTCTCCCTGCACTTGTCTGTGTTGAATCCCAGCCTATTCTCATGCGCCCACCTCTGCAACCTGTCCAGAGCTAACTGGATCCTGTCCCTCCCTTCCAGCGTGCCCACCTCTCCCCACAAAAGTGCCTCACAACAAGGATGGGATTCAAACCCATGCATGCAGAGCACAAAGGATTAGCAGTCCATCACCTTAACCACTCAGCCACCTTGTCATGCCTGTTACAGATCCCACCACAAAAACAAAATCTTTCTCGATACCAAAAAAACCACACCCGTGCTCCCGTACAAAGGCTCGCTGCCCACCCGAACCCGTTATAATATCTGCATCGCACACAACGCACACAAAACAACTAGGTCCATCCTGTCGGACCTTTTGCAAATCTCGCCCTGCAGGTAGCAGTGCTGCTGGAAGGTCTTGGGCCATTCCTGCAGTATTGAAGTGGCTGAGTCAGGTGCTGGATCACGAGAAGGGTTGGCCCTCACCAAACCACTGGTCATCAAAATGTTGGGGGTGGGTGGAAAGAACAGGTGCACTCAGTGCTTTAATGTTATTCATGTGTGTGGC
>NW_005846361.1:0-681 GCF_000455745.1 Alligator sinensis
GGGATAAGCCTCTCCGAGCCCAGGCCTTCCACAGTTTATGCATTAATTTACATACCTAATAATACAGTGATGCACCAGGTATTTTGTGCAGATCTTAGGACTATAATTCAGGAAATGTGTGCTACTGCTGTATCTGGTTTTACCCACTCCCCCTATGCAGTATCTTAGGGACTCAGCACAATGGCTTCTGGGTACAAGGCAATGCACATTTTGTGCAAACACCAGATCCAGCAACACTTAATCAGGAACTGTCAATGACAACCTTCTCATCAGTCAGCATATCACCTATGAGCACCCAGCCCACCAGAGGCTCTATGCTCTGGTTCAGAACAAAGCCATTCCCAGTACTTAGCAAGTCAGCACAAAAAACAATGACTTTGGCTCCAGATGGACAGACCGTCTGCCCAGTGTGGGCGTCTCAAGACTAGATTGGGTTGGGTCTGTTCCTGTTGGATCAAGATGCAAGAAGTGTTGAAGAGGGTACCTGTAATAGTTAACACACAGGCTGTTGTGTTGTGGGTGGAAATGAGAGACAATGGCTTACCGTGGGGAAGTCCTCCAACACTTGCTTGTGCTTGTCTTTGCTCTCCATGTACCTCCACTCTGGCTGATACAGGTATGTGTGGAACTCACACAACATTGGGATCTTGGTTTCCAAACTGATGGACATGTCGTCTTCTA
>NW_005846362.1:0-680 GCF_000455745.1 Alligator sinensis
GCAGCCCGGGGTGCCCCGCGGAGGTGGCGCTGGAAGCCGCGAGGCCAAGCCCTACCTACGAGCTAAAGCAGGGCCGGAGGGACGCGGCAGCAGGGGGGAACAGGACACTGCTGCTGCCGCCGCCGGTTCCGGCTCTGGCTTCTCCTCGGGACGGCTCGGCCGCTCCCTGACAGCCGCCGCAGTCCCCGGATGGAGCTCCGCCCCGCACCCGGGTGGAGCCCTGTGCTCCGGATACACTTCTCTCCCACTTCCGGGAGAGGCCGGCAGGCGCTAGCCTGGGCAAGCAGCGGCCCACTACCTGCATGGGGGCCGTCCGAACAGGGGAGGGGAGGTGGCCGTTACCGTGGTAACCGCCGCGAGTGCCCCGGATGTGAAGCTGGTTCTCGCTTCCGGTTGGCCCGAGCGCACTTTCCTCACCATAGAGATGACAGGGGCCTCGCGGGCCGCAGAGCTTGCTGGGAAAGCAGCGGCCTGCGTGGGCATTGCCGCTGAGGGGGCGGGCGAGAGGGAGCCCCGGAGAGGCTTGGGCGGCCCCCTGGGTGGGGGTGGGAGTGGGGTTGCTCCCGAGCGGCTGGGCCTCTACCTGGCTCTGAGCGTGCAGAGAGACCTGCCCGGCCCGGCCCGGCCCGGTCCGGTCCTGCGGGAGGCTACGGGTCTCTTGCAGCTCCGCGCGCCCTTAC
>NW_005846363.1:0-680 GCF_000455745.1 Alligator sinensis
AAAGAAAAGATTAAAGGGAAGCTAAAACATTCCCTCACAGAGGAACATCCCTCTGCCTTTCTGCAGCCAGCAACACCCACCCGCCCCTGGGGGGGCACAGCCTGCCTTGGGAACAAAGGCACGATCGCGTACACCAGGCATGGGGTCGCTGACCCGCTCCATTGTGTGGGGCCTTGCGCTCCGCCTTTTGACAGACTTTCCTGTCGTCGGTGGTGAAAAGGAAGAAAGCAAGAGAGTGAGAGGCAACATCGGGGTCAGGGCGGGGGCTATTGTGGCATCAATAAAACGCTTGGCAGAGGCACTCGACCAAAGGGGTCCCCGAGCCATTAGGAGCCTCACCCCACACATGCAGCCATGGCCTTCTGTCCAATTACGAAAGGACAAATGTCAGTGCTGACCCTGGAGGTTGGGGAAACAACTTCCCTTTAACCAGGACACACTCCTCGGCCTTTGTGCTGCCAGGAAGATGAACCTTTGAGGTGTTTATGGAATCCACGACCCAACGAGTGTTGGCGACCTAAAGAGATTAGAGGCTGAGAAGCTCAGCATGGACGGCATCCAGATGCTACGATGATGGGGGGCCTTAGAAACAGGTAGGTAGGTGAGTGGGTAGTGTAGGTAGGTGGGTGGGTAGCTAGGTGTGTGAGTGGATAGATAGATAGATAGATAGAACTGAGCAC
>NW_005846364.1:0-679 GCF_000455745.1 Alligator sinensis
AAAAAACTATTACCACTTTTCTATTTATGCCAGAAGTCCAAAAACTACCCTGGGTCAACTGTAATATCTGGCATTTAATGATAATATTGACATAATAGGTATCTCTCAAACCTGCTGGAATGAGGAAAATGAACAAGACACTGTAATTCAAACTAAGTAGTCTAGAGTGGGCACATCTACATCTGCAATTAATGCTATATGGTTTTACTGCACAGTGCATTTACTAACTGCATGTTCAGGTAGTAAAATGACTGTGCAATACACTAATTTGCTGTGCAGTAAAAGCCTGCATGTGCAGATGGTGACGCTTTACTGCTCACTAGATTAGTCTTGTGTAGCCGCAGCCGCTAGGTTACAGCAGTGAGAGTAGTACTTTATGCTAAAGACAGCCCTGACTCAAATAGGACGGAAATCTCACCTGGGGAGAGCCGTACCATGAGGAATTCTGTGGGTAAAAATTCAATATTTCAAATGCAATATCTCAATAAGAAGAATTTACTTTTGGGGTTATGCTATCGAACCCCAAAAGTTCTGGTCCCTGCAGCCTTACCTGGAGGCCTCTGGGAGCTGCAGCCGTGGCACGGCTCTAGCTGACCAGACTCCCGTTTTGGGCAGCACGTGCTGCTGCCGTATGCACCACCCGGCTTCTTTTTGGTGTGGGTTTTTTTGACCCTGGGAT
>NW_005846365.1:0-679 GCF_000455745.1 Alligator sinensis
CCTGAATCTGCTGCCGATATCTCCTCCATCGATGAAAATGGGGAAGTGCAGATATCTGTGGGCTCGGCTGCTGACATCTGGGCCAGCCAGAAGGAGAGGGCGACGGGCAAGGGCTCTGCACCAAACACCGGGAACGGGGACCGCCAACACCGAAAACACTGCTGACAGGACAGTGCTCCCTGCACACAGCTGGCGGCTGGGGCATGAAGCCCAGAGACAACCTGTAAAGCCCTCAGTGCCACCTGACAAGTGCACCAAGTGGTCTCGATCAGGGGTCAAAGCTGTCCCATGTCTGGGGACATCAGGGCCACGACTGCAGCCTCCTGCCAAGGGAGCCACAGAGCCCAAAGGGCTAAACGAGGCCTCCTCCCCCAAGGTCAGAGGGGTTGGGGGTGCAGCCCTGTTTCTCATAGTGCCTGGACCAGCAGAAGAGAGGAGCAGAGACCCGGACCCAAGTTACAGGAAGGTCGCTAAGCCTCGGGGTCCCAACGCACTCAATGTCCTCCAGAAGCCTGCAGCCTGCCCTGTAGTCTGTGGACATCGTCTGTCCCTGGCCGACCTCAGCAAGTGGAACGAGACCTGATACGAATCAAGGGGAGCGCACCGCGGGAGGGCAGCGCTGCACCGGGTTTCCTCCATGCTGGGCGCGGATGCCCCATGACACGTTTGATACCCGCAC
>NW_005846366.1:0-678 GCF_000455745.1 Alligator sinensis
AGGTTTCCGTTGTGTAAAAGATGGTTATATTTTAATTTCTATTATAATTATTAACGTTTGTCTTGTTTGCGCACTCCCTTCCCACCAGGTACAACACTGACGGTTGGGAGCATCCGCGTATTCCTTTACACGTATACAGTATAGAGCCCTGTTTCAAAAGGAAAGGCTGTGGGCATGGTGCCGCAGAGAAAGAGAGCCGACCCCCGCTCTGCTAAGCAGCTCCTTTACAGGTTCCCGGTCTGTGTCCTGGTGGGCGGCGAGGGGAGCAGTAATGGCTTCCCGCGAGGTGTTGAAGTGGCTTCGGCGAAGGACGTTCCCAGATGTCTAAACAACGAAAGCTTCCTGTCGGTGCGGGGGGGAGGCGGGAGAAGTGGATGAGTGACCACATCAGACCAGTTCCCCTGAGAATGGAGCCAGGGTCCCTACCGGGGCCGCAGTCTTCAAAGGTCTGCGCCTGCAGACACACGACTCACCGGCGGATTCTGGCGCTCGCACGACCGCAATGAGGCTGGAGGAGCTGGGGAAGGGAGCAGGCTCCTCCTCTGTTGTCTTGGGTTCCCGAACAGGGAGCATGCACGGGCTTCTAGCAAGCAACAGAGTCCAGTGGCCCCAGCGAAGCAAGGTCTGGCTGACTGGGGACGCCCAGAAGGCCGAGGCCGAGGGAGGATTCCTTCTCTA
>NW_005846367.1:0-677 GCF_000455745.1 Alligator sinensis
TTTTGCCAGACTGGAGGAATGGGTGAAGCTCAACCCGCACACAGAGCATTGATGTGGTTTCTCCCCTGTGTGGATGCGCTGGTGTTGTGCCAGACTGGAGGCCCGGCTGAAGCTCTTCCCACACACAGAGCATTGATGTGGCCTCTCCCCTGTGTGGATATGCTGATGTTGTGCCAGGTTGGAGGAACGAGTGAAGCTCAACCCACACACAGAGCATTGATGTGGTTTCTCCCCTGTGTGGATGCGCTGGTGTTGTGCCAGACTGGAGGCCCGGCTGAAGCTCTTCCCACACACAGAGCACTGATGTGGCCTCTCCCCCGTGTGGATGCGCTGGTGTTCTGACAGATTGGAGGAACAGGTGAAGTTCTTCCCACACACAGAGCACCAATGTGGCTTCTCTCCGACGACCTGGTGCTGTGTCAGTTGGGAAGAGCAGGTGAAGCTCTTCCCACACACAAAGCACTGATGTGGCTTCTCCCCCGTATGGATGCGCTGGCGATGGGCCAGATTGGAGGGATGGGTAAAGCTCTTCCCACACACAGAGCAGTGATATGGCTTCTCCCCAGTGTGGATGTGTTGGTGCTTGGCCAGGTAGGATGAAATGGTGAAGCTCTTTCCGCACGCAGAGCAATGATGTGGTTTCTCTCCTGTGTGGATATGTTGGTGCTGGGCCAGGT
>NW_005846368.1:0-677 GCF_000455745.1 Alligator sinensis
CGTTAAATGTACAAATTGAAAAACCAACGTACAAGACCTACTGGCCCCCTACGAGTTGCTGTTGGAAGCAGATATCACCGGAAGACCTGGGCAGCATACATCATTGCAGGACCTTGGAAACGTACGTCATGGGAGGACCTTGCCTGTCAGGTTCCCGCTCATCTGGCTCGTGTCAGAGCTCCTCGGTCAATATTTTTCATTCCCAAAAGCTTTTCTTTTATCGAACGTGGCAAGGGGGTGCTGTAATGTTCCTCGAGCCGTCGTCTTCGAGAAGCACTTCATTGTGACGAATTCAGCAACCCCGTGCAGCTCTGCGAGGCCTTTCTTTTTGGAGGGGAGGGTTGTTTCTCTTCGTAAAGTTGCTGCTGAATGCTCTCGTCCCCCGCCGCCGCTGCCGCTCTCCTCACCCATCGCGCGTCCCGTGTCGCCGGCCTCGTTGGGTCTGTGCAGTTCTTTTGTGCGTCATTTCGAGGCTCTGAGCTATCCCACCAGTAAGTGTCTGATGCCTTCCTCCCCACCAGCATCACTGGGGGTTTCGATGACATCACACTGCTGCCACAGGAAACTAGAAGTGACCCACAAAGTTACTGGAGTGTTTTTTTCTGCTAATGGAAATCTCTCCCTTGACATCACTACACCAGGGTGGCGTCACATGACGGTATCACGCTCTGGTGACG
>NW_005846369.1:0-676 GCF_000455745.1 Alligator sinensis
ACTACAGAAACTGAATAAAGCAATTCTGCTGTGGTGAAGAGCTCAGCCCACAGTAGGACAGGACCTTTGAGTGCTCTGCATCCCTACTTGAAAAATCTGGGGTTATTTTGGGAGTCCCGTTTGCATGCTCAGCAGTGCTAACATTACCTGGCACCCTGTGGCACCCTCCCACGGATCTCAAGGCACCCTGGGTGAGAAGCACTGGTGACTGGCAGCGGCAAGCCCACGGCTGGAGGATGGTTTCTAACCCGGCTCATGGGTGGGTCTTGAGGACTGAAGAGTTTGATCGTTGAGCCGCAGCCCTGTCCACAGAAGTCCCCCATCTTTCCGCAGGGCAGAGGGGGCTGGATCATCGATAGGCGCTGCTGAGCTTTCAGGAGACAAGCCATCCTCCCCCGTTTCCACCTTCTCCCCAGCTCCAGCACACGCGGGACCTCCTGCTCACGATGGACAGGCCGCTACACGGGGCTCCCTGGCGCATCTGCCCGAAATAACGTATTTTTTATTAGAAGGAGTAGTTGGAAAAAATCACATCTCCCCAGAGAGCCTGCCCTGCCCGTGTCCACAACTGACCCCTCGCAGACAGGCGCTTCGCCCCCCACCCCATTGCAATCCTTATATTTCACAGTTTTTAGGGGCTGGAAGGGACCTCACGGATCATCGGGTCCAGCCCCGG
>NW_005846370.1:0-676 GCF_000455745.1 Alligator sinensis
CTGGCCCTTGGTCTGCTCTAAGAGGTTGCAGAGGCCTACATAGTTGGGGGCCACCCAGCAGGGGTTACTCCAGCATGAGCTGGATGTTCCTGACTGAGAACCAGTGGGGCCTCACCCTGGGAGGGGACCTACTAGTGAGACCGGTGAAAGTGCCCTCAATGGCCAGGCTCCCTAGCAGGCCCCACTCAGCATCCGGGTTGAGGACCGTCTCCAGGAGATCGATCCCTATCCGCTTTGGGGGGCAAATGTCATCCCGCTCCTGAGGCTTCTTGCAGCGCTCAGAGAACAGGCACTCCATCTCCTCATCGTTGGCCTTGGTGGGCAGAGGAGCAAGTGTGGCGGGGTGGCGGGCCCCTCTTTCATATCCTGGTGATCAGGCACTCTATTTCCACCCCACTGCTCACAAGTCCCACGGGCTGGGATGGGCACAAGGGGCTGCCAGACTCCTCTGGTACCCCCTGTGCCACTGGGATATCCTCAGTCATGGCCTGAGGTGGTGGGGTCACCGGTGGGGCAAGCAGGGTGGGGTCAGGCTCCCTGGCACTGTCAGAGATGGGTGCTAAAGGGGCTGGGGCTCTTGGGTAGCTCCCTTCCACCTCTTGTTCTTGGCTTTCTTAGGGTTAGGTGGTGCCTCCCCCAAAGGCGGTGGGCCAGGCTGCTTGGGGTTCGCTACCTC
>NW_005846371.1:0-676 GCF_000455745.1 Alligator sinensis
GGCAGCAGCATTTCTATTCAGGCAGGAGTGCGAGACTCAATTGACATGGTAGCTAATTATAGTCGACCTGAATCCTTGTAAGCACTTGACCCCACATCTGTTAACAACCCTGTCTCCTTTTTAATAGTCTAAATCTTCCACTAATCAAGCTAGCCATTCTTCAGCCATTCTGCTGTCTGGTAGCTGCTCCTGGTAATATAGCTCCTGATTCTCCCTCTAGATAAAAACATCAACTCAGGTGAACATTAACTCATTAACTTTCAGTGAAGCATTGGAGGGACCGCCAAGAACCTCAAGAAGTCTAGGTTTTGTTTTATGAATCTGAAAAGAGATGCACATTTAACTCTAATGACTATGGGACTAAAGAAACAGCATATTTTGATTATTTTTTGCCTGGTTTGTGTTTTTCATACACAATAGCAAATTAACGCACGTTCCAATGAAGTTATGTTTGTTTCGGCGTTAATTTTAAATGGAATAAAATAGTCCTCAGCCCATAGCATGTTAGTAAAGCATCTCATTTCTTTTTAACTGGGGAAAAATACGTGCTGTGTTATATGGGACGATGCGCCCACCTTTTCAAAATCCCTGACCTGCCCATGATTAGAAGGGGTTGTCAAGCCTAACTTCCTGCATAGATGACTGTTTATTCC
Organism: Alligator sinensis; assembly: GCF_000455745.1. Lineage (NCBI taxonomy): Eukaryota > Metazoa > Chordata > Crocodylia > Alligatoridae > Alligator > Alligator sinensis. The sequence goes on from NW_005846371.1 coordinate 654, forward strand.
AGCCTAACAAAGAGTTTTGGGGG
>NW_005846372.1:0-675 GCF_000455745.1 Alligator sinensis
AAAAAAAAATAAAGATCCTGGAAGTGAATGGAAAATGGGATATAATGCAACATGGATTTACCAAAGGTAAGTCACACCATACTAACTTAACTAAATGCTATTTCCTTGATTTTAGACAAGCCAAATGTGATAGCTATGTTCTATATGGACTGTAGTTACCAGACTGGGCTAAAAAATTTGTTGTGAGTAAGGAACTAGCTAAAGGAGGTGGGGGGAGAGACAGTAAGCTCTGCTGTAAAGAGAAATAGGGCTATTGGGATAGATGGAGTTTACTAATGAATTCCTTGCAGTTCTATCTTGTGGCCCACCTTCTTGAGTATTTTCATTAACATCTTTGGCATAGAAAGCAGAAAACTCCTTATTAACTGTCACTTTTTACTCACATGGCCTGAATTAGCCTCTTCTTTGACCTCTTGCCATGACTCGTATGTCATTTCAAATGCAGCTTACTTTTATTTCATTTTAATTATAAATACTGTTTGGTCTGTAAAAGCTCCTACATGTCCTGGCAGAAACACTTAGATGCATTGCCCTGCTGCTGACTTACGTGGAACCTGCCGGTGTCAGCCCTTGCCTGTGCCAGCGTGCAGGGGCAATCTGCTACCTCCTCCAGGAAGTTAGGGAGTCTTTCCTCTTCCAGGTCCCACTTTAGACACTTGTCTGTCGCCCAGGCAG
>NW_005846373.1:0-674 GCF_000455745.1 Alligator sinensis
AACCCTCATTTTCTATGATTTCTATGATTCCCCACCAGCCCTGAGTAACAAGGGCCAGGCAGAGAGTGGCTCCAGCAATCGGAGCCGTGCTCTGACCAGATGTCAGTCGACACGTTGCTGACCAAGTGCTCTCGGCTGGCTGGAATGCACACACCCGGCCTGGGCTGGCCGGCGTCCATCTCCCCAACTGGTACCCGGACGGGCAGGGAACAATGGCAGCACAGAGCACCCGGGAGGAGTGGAAAGCATGTGTGGGACGTGACGGAAGCAGGAGGTGCATGTTTGCCGAGCGTCACCTGCTCACAGCAAATGCAGAGCGTGGGAATCACGACGCTGGCACCCGTTGCACATACCGGCCGTTGCAAGCGGGCAGGGCTGGGTCCTCGGGGGACTGGCAGACGCCACTCTGCATACTGGGAGTTGCTAGCAAAGGCGGGTATGAGGATAAGCAGCATGGGAGAGGGGACACTCAAAGTTAGAGAAGGGACTTAGGCACGGCCGGTTGGGATGCTACAATCTGCATGTTGCGTGGCTAGGCTGGGTTGCCTACGAACTAAGCCCTGTCGACCTCTGCAGTTAATGACTGTAGGGCAGAAGTGGTCCCCTCTCTGTCTAGGCAGAAGCCAAGATGAGACAGCAGCACATGGAGATCTAGCCCAGCTGGTTGCAAACTA
>NW_005846374.1:0-674 GCF_000455745.1 Alligator sinensis
CGCTCCCACTCCCAGAGCACAGCAAAATCCCCGACATTTGGGCAGGGCAGCGGGAGAGGAGGTTACAGCTGAGACAGGGAAGGTGGTGGGGGAGGGGAGGGTTGTCTGCCCTTCCAGCAGAGAAAAGGGGCAGGGGGGAGTGGGGGCAGTGCAGCTGCTGGAGCAGTGCCTGTGCTTAGAGAAGCTGAGCAGCTGCTGCTCAGGGAGGTGGGGAAGGAGCAGGGTAGGGGGAGAGGGGTCTTGCCCAGGCTGCCCGCAGGGCACTGCAGCCCCATCCCAGGGTGGGGGTGCCACAAGCCTCCCCTCTGCCCTCAGCCTGTGCTAGGGCCAGATACACTCTACCGCCTTCAGGCATCGGAGCCACTGCACTCCGGTCCGGGCAGGACAGGGACAGCTGGGGCCCTCCTGCGGGATTGGCAGGGCAGGGAGCTGCGGGCCAGGAATGAGGGGTACCGGGCAGGGGCATGGGACTGTGGGCTGGGAATGCAGGGGGTACTGGCAGCACCATGGGGCTGTGGGTCAGGAGTGAGGGGCACCACTAGGAATGGGGGGTGTGTGGCGGCAGCAAGTCGGGAGTGAGGGGCACTGGGATGGGGTGGGGGACTGTGGGTTGGGAATGCAGGGCACTGGCAGCACCAGGGGGCTATGAGTCAGGAATGAGGGGCACCAGCAGG
>NW_005846375.1:0-674 GCF_000455745.1 Alligator sinensis
TCCAAACAATATGGTGCCATCTGTGCCTACCCAATTTTAGGGCGAGGCAATGACTAATACAGTGTTTGGTTTCTCTAGGAGCATTGGGGCAGGAGGTCTGAACAGCTAGCCCAGAAGTAAATGAGCCGATTGTGCAGAAAGATCAGAGTTAGTGGGTCTACTCGTGATCTCACTGGTGCTAGTATACAAGGGGTGCAACTCTACCAAGATCAAAGTGATGCCTTTTTTACAGAGGCAAGATCAGATTGAGGTCCACGGGCTCCTGCACAATTTTGGCTGCCTGTTTTAGGAATAAATACAGTTGTGGATGGAGTCAGCCCAGCTTTACAACAGTGCGGTTGGAAAGAGCCTCTCCCTCACTCCCAATCTCTACCATAAACCACGGAACTGCTCAATTCCATTATTTCATCCACATGGCTGCAAACTTCAGTCATTATTTTGCACCCTGCTTTGATTTCATGGGATCACAGACATGAGGGCTGGCAGGGACCTCAGGAGGTCGCATCGAGTCCAACCTTCTGCTCAAAGCAGGACCCACCCCCACTAGATCATCCCAGCCAAGACTGTCTAGCCAGGTCTTAAAAACCTCCCTAGATGGAGACTCCACCACCTCACTGGGTAACCTGTCCCAGTGTTTCCTCTGCCTCCTGGGGAGAAAATCCTTCCTAATATCT
>NW_005846376.1:0-673 GCF_000455745.1 Alligator sinensis
CAAAACTGGTGAAATCAAAAACATTTCCATTTTTGTTCACAGAAAGATATACATTGCTACAACATTGGTAGCCAGATAGCACAGGCGTATGGTCATTGCAAAGAGAGACTGAGAGATACAAATCTCCCAATCCAATGGGAATGGGGTCTTCTCAGAAGTCACACCCCAGAACTAGTGGTTTTATTTTTTCCCCCAAAATAAGTGTGTGCAAACAAGGAGTTTGGGTCACAACCAAAGGATTTTTGTGCCTAAAACAGGGTTTAAGTTATGGGCATACAGACAATCTACTGAGAGCTGCAAGGGGCAGAGGTTTACCACCCCTTAACTGCTCTGTGTTACTTGCCTGTGTGCACACTCTTGCCCCATGGTAAGTAAAACTGAACCTTGGCAGCTCAGCCCTCAGTAAAGAAAGATTAAGTTTAGCTTAGCTTTTACCTACTGCAGGGTAAGAGTATAACGCAGGCAGTTACCATGGGAGCAGCTGAATTTGTGGTAAAACCCCGTCCTTTCTCACAGTCGGTGGTACATCTGTTCATGCTCTTCAAGGAGAACCACATCCAAAATTGCCATGCAAAAAACCCTACTCAGTGACCACCCAACCCTGCAGACATGTCCCTTTCTGACCTGAAAGTCCTTAGGCACCTGCTGTTCTGCTTCGGCATGTGCCAGAACC
>NW_005846377.1:0-673 GCF_000455745.1 Alligator sinensis
CAATTTTCACGCTAATAGCTCCAGTGTGGCTGTACTACACACCTTAGCATGTCCTTTAGCCCACCTCCTACCCTTACCTCATGGCAAACCTTCCTGTGCAGAATGGAGGGGGGGCAGGTCATCTCAACATTTTTTCCCTCCAGTTTATAGTGGGTAGTATCTAATTTAGTAAGGCCTTGTCCAATCCAATCTCCTTAGAAGGGAATTTACAAGGAAAGCTTTCATTTCTAAACGGAATAGAATTTAATCATGGCATGATCAGTGTCAGATTTTTGTTATCTGCATTTATTGTTGCTAGATACACCAGAGTCTAGTGGTTCTCAACCATTTGACTTGAGGCAGCCCTTGGAGTTGCTAGCTCTTTGGTTTTGTTTTTGTTTTTCACTCAGATAATAACTCACGACAGTCAGAATGTTTTTAATACTATTGATTTATATTTACAATTTTTGGGTTTGTATTGTGAATTGCAGTTGCACACCTAACAGTGTGCAGTTGCACACCATTGTGTGGCACCTCATGGCACCCTTGAAAAGCACTCCAGAGTGCTGCTCAACTCTGGTTCAGAATCACTGCCCTATGTGTGGCCTATGTATTCTCCCTCTCAAAGGGTTGCAGGGTAAGAACCTTTTCCTCAATTCTTTGAGAATTTATTTGGCATCTCTTGGGGATTTGT
>NW_005846378.1:0-672 GCF_000455745.1 Alligator sinensis
AGGGGTAAGCTGCCCTGGTTCAAGTTACCAGTGTTTAGGGTTCAATCCTGCGTTGGTTGAGTGAGAGGCTAGGCCCATTTCGAATGACACGAACGGGGTTAACTCATGATCATCCCCAAACTGAGCCTTGTTTGTGAACTAGGTCCTGCTTTGAACATCCAACCTCAGCAATGACCCACCCAGGGGACAGAGTCTGGCCTGCAAGGGGGAACGGTGGAGTTGTCCTTCCCCTTGTGTGTCTAAGTGGCAGTCTGCCTCGGCCACACTGCTCCTGAAAGACCCCTCGGGCTGGGACAGCCGGGAATGGCATAAAGCAGCTGGAGATGCCCCCTGTGCGGCCAGGATTGCAGGGCGCGAGTATCATTAGTGATCAGCATTTTTAGTAATTAGTGGCCCCTAGTGTTAGGAATATCCTTCGCTCATAAGTATGGTAAACGAGGGAACGTGGAGGGAAAGTGGCATTCAGCGTGAGTACATGGCTTGCTGGGCGATAAAGCAGCTGGAGATGCCCCCTGTGCGGCCAGGATTGCAGGGCGCGAGTATCATTAGTGATCAGCATTTTTAGTAATTAGTGGCCCCTAGTGTTAGGAATATCCTTCGCTCATAAGTATGGTAAACGAGGGAACGTGGAGGGAAAGTGGCATTCAGCGTGAGTACATGGCTTGCTGGGCG
>NW_005846379.1:0-672 GCF_000455745.1 Alligator sinensis
AACTGATTCAATCTTGCCAGGTTAGACTAACATGCAAAGATTGAACCAATTCCAGCTCAGGTTTTTTTAATGCCTTTCCCCAGCCCAGGGGATGAAGCTTTATGGAGCAGTGGTAGTTGTTTGCAGGTTTCAGGGTTAAAAAAAGATTGCTGTTGAAGGACAAATTGTTCAAACACAAAAATCAAGTTATCCTCAGGACATCTTAGAGAAAGCACTAGGGGAATCTAAAGGAAAGAGATCAAATTTACCCTTCCCTAACAAAGTGCTTATGCGATGAATTTTCTTACTTGTGGAAAATTGGGATGTGCCCTGGAAAAGATGTACAGAGGGGCAGAACTTGAAGTATGGTGTGACAAATAAAAAGGTGACCAAACACCAAACATGAGAGCAAATTATGCTCAGGGTGTGGGGGAAGCAGCGGGGTGCAGCCTAATTGCCGCGCAATCGATGTATGCAGCAAAATCCCCAGCTTATGCAGCCCATTGAGCGCACGAAAAAAGACATGAACCCTAAGTTTGTTTTCCAGCCCGGGATGGTATAAACCTGCCGATGCATGACGCCACCTTTTAACTCCAAAAGCTTAGAACAGTTTGCAGCAGAGCATAATGTCCAATGGCATCATCATCTACCCTATCATCTACAGTCCAAGGGCGTTGTAGAGCGTCAAATAGG
>NW_005846380.1:0-672 GCF_000455745.1 Alligator sinensis
GGTATTGTCTGAATGGGCATGGGAGGTAAAATGCTTTATTTTCATTCCTCCCAGGGTGCACAGCTCCCAGCCGCTCTACCCCTTCCTACCCTCCAAAACTCTCATGGTCCCCCCTCCTTCTCCCACTGAGAGTAACTGCTCTGAGCTTAGTTGCAGAGAGACCATGGAGCCAGGGAGGCCTGTTTCCTCCAGCTGCATAATCTGGTTTTAGGAAACTCAATTTTAGCTTGAGCCCAAAGCCTTGAGGAGGTTGCTTCTCAGGGGCTCTGTGCTTTGGCTGAGTCCCTGCTGCTCTACTCTGAGCAGGGAACAGAGTCCCAAAGAAGCAGGCTCCCTGAGGCTCTGTGCTCAGGCTGAAACTGATGCAGCTGCTCCAAGAGCAGCTTAACCCCTGGGGGAACCTAGAGCTGGGGAAAGCATCTTTTCCAACTCCATGGTCTCACCATCTGGGCCAAGGCAGCTCCTCACTCCCAACCATCCCAGCTGCTCCTAAGCCCACTCTCCCCTCTAACCCAGTTCTAATTCGCTGAAACACATTTAAAATTTTAGTCCTTTAATTAGTTTAAAATTTTTTTCTCGCTTCTTTCTCTTTATTTCTGCCCTTCCCCTTCCCCCCAAACAGTTTTTTTACATTTTCTCTTCTCCCACCCTCTGCTCTGGCTGGGCTCCTGC
>NW_005846381.1:0-671 GCF_000455745.1 Alligator sinensis
TTGATAACACTCTTCAAATAACTGAAGGGTGATTCAGAGAGATCGAAGTTGGTCTTTTCTCTGTGCTGATAAGGGACAGGACCAGGAGCAATGGCCTGCCTAGACTCTCATTGTTGTTCAAAGTCTCACCAGAAATCTTTTTTCCTTTTTTGTTTTGTTTGGACTTTTGTTATTTCTTCACTTCTAGGCCTCTCCAACATTCATTTTTTCATGGGAAGTTTATCTAAGGAGCCAGTTACAATAGTTTATATTGATGCTATATGCAATTTTCTCACTTCTTAGGAGCTATTAAAAAAATCTAACCTAGGTCACAATGGAGGGACTTTTATTAGTGCTCGAGTGACGGCGAAGTACTTTTGTGGGTCATCATTTTTTATGGGACCAAGTGCATGGTTTGGATACACAAGCTTTCAAATTCAGCGTGTTCTTCTGCGGGTCAGGAGCTTTTTGCTCCTAACACAAGAAATTTGCTCCATGCTGTTTTATCCTAAGTATGAGAATTTTTTCTAAGTGTGCTCTTAGGCCTTCTCTCTCTAAACTGTCATTGGCACAGATATGCCAGTTACAAGGGAAAGGTTACTTCCCCACTCCACCTCCAGCATAGCTCTGCACTTTGTATAGGTGAGGCTCCGTTAAAACTACCAGCCTAACTCTGTGTTGAGTGGCAGAAT
>NW_005846382.1:0-671 GCF_000455745.1 Alligator sinensis
GCGGGTTTTTTATGCTTTTCCTCCTCTTTGCCCCCGTTTCCACAGCAACCGGGAGGGGTTACCCCCCCCACGTGTGGCAGGCGGGGGGGTGGAGTTTGTAAATAAGAGCTAACGAAGGACGGTGACGACGTTTGAATTAATTAAAGGAAGGGAGAGGATCCCGGCAGCCGCGTGTGGAGTGTGTGTGTCTGGAGGGGGAGGCGGGGGACACGACGACACTGGGGGCTTGCAAGCATGATGTCAGCGGGTTTCCCAGCATGCCCTGTGGAAGAGGGTGGACTACAACTCCCAGCTGCCCTTGGCGCCAGCCCCCACAATGCACCACGGCAGGGTAGAGCCCTGTCCCTTCCCCCTAAATGCCTGTAAACTACCCTTCCCATGATGCCTTAGGGGGCTTGAGACTTCCCTTCCCAAATGCACTGGGGGCTGCTCCCACCCTGCATCAGGACAGGGTCCAAACTGCAGTTCCCAGGGTGCTCTGCGGCTCCGGCCTGCCAGGCCCACAATGCACAGTGGCAAGGCAGGTTCCTGACCCCGCTCCAGACTACCTTTCCCATGATGCTTTGCAGTCCCACGACACACCTGGTCCCGGGGAGGGCGCGGGACTACATATCCCGTAAAACCCCGCGCGCTGGAGGGGAAGAGGAGGGTCAAGCCATGACATCATTCCC
>NW_005846383.1:0-671 GCF_000455745.1 Alligator sinensis
TTTCGGGCTCACGTGCCCTTCCTCGGGCTCGGGGAAAAATAAAGGTGGTAGAAATTCCCCATAGGTAGGACGTTGTGACACAACGGAGCCCTATTGGAAACCTCGGGGTGTATCTGGGAAGGGTGTTGCACACCTCGTTGTGTGGCACCTCACGGCACCCTTGCAGCAGCATCTTGGTTGAGCATCGGTGTATTAATTGCTCCTTTTTTATTAGATCTGTTGGTGTGTGTGATCACTTGGCGGGGGGGCGGGGAAAAACCTTTCTACATTTCCTTTCAAAAGCAATCCCGTGGATGTTCATAACAGTTAGGGCAGTGGTCCCCATTCGTGCTGCTGTCTGGCATTCTCCGACCCGTGTATTGACTATTGCTGTTTTAAATGCGACTGTGCTGCTGCTACGTTTTATTTAACGTTCATCATTTTGAGTCCTCCCCAGGTCTCATACTCCTCTTCCTTGCAACATCTGTGGGAAAGGGAAATGTTATGGACTGAATCCAAGCATTTTGTGAGCTGCAGCTATTCCACCTTGGTCCCTGTTCGAAATGCTGCTGTGTAAGGCATGTGGGGACTTCCAGCAGAGGCTGAAGATGAAGACCCATGTGTGTGGGGGGGTGTGGTGCCCCACTGATCTCTGACTCGACCTGCTGGCAAAGCCCATCATCTGGCATGCT
>NW_005846384.1:0-670 GCF_000455745.1 Alligator sinensis
CCCTGCTCCAGCCCCGCCTGCACCCAGGACCGGCCCCAGGGCCCCCTGCGCTGTGGAGTGGGGCTGGGGCAGGAGCGCCCATCCAGGCCCCCACGAGCAGACTCCCGCATTGCCGTTTGTAAATTTTCCCATGCTGATGTTCATGCCCTCTGTAGCCTTTCCCTCACCTCCAGCACGTGCACTACCGGGCTCCCTGCCGCCCCTTCCGGGTGTCCCCAGTCTTCTTGGAACAGATGCAGAATCCCCCGGGGGGGGCGTGGGCGTGCAGCAGTTCGAAGGACGAGTGCCCGTGGGAGCGGGGCTGAGTCACGCCGTGGGGCGGTGGGGCAGGCTGGGCCCCTGGCCTTGCTCCCAGGGGCCCGTTCCACAGCCTGGAGGGGCCAGAGACAGCGCCCCCCACCCCAGCCCCGTGGCAGGGGGTGCGTGGGTGGAGCTAGGGTTGCTGGTTGTAGCCGTGTGAGGTTAAGGATGAAGGCAGGCAAGCTTCTTTGGGTAGCTGCGATCTCTTTTATTCGCCGTGCTGCAGAGCAGGTGCAGCAGGCTGGGCCTCCGCCTTTGCTCCCAGGAGCTGCTAGTGATGGGCACTCCTGAAACTTTTGATGTGTTTTTTTATCCTTTGGGAACAGATGTATGTTTTCGAAAAATATTTTATCTAACCAAGGGCACAGAG
>NW_005846385.1:0-670 GCF_000455745.1 Alligator sinensis
ATAGTCACTAATTTTGAGTCTATCCAAGACATTTAACCTTGGCTTCTCTGTTCTTCTATTTCCATAAAGTGATACAATACCTCCTTACCTCACAAGGGCTTTTAACATCATTTTTTAAATCACGGTAGAAGCCTTAGACATAACGTATCATGTATTGGGAAACGGTTCTCTGCCTGCAGAATGAGGATAACCATATTAACTTTTTAGACCAAAAAGTGATATCGAAAATCAGTAGAAATGTTGTTTAAGTTGAAAGGCACAAACACCACAGTATCACATGTTGGAGCTGTTCAGTTTTACAGTCATTTTTGTATTCTCTGCCAAGTTGTCAATTAGCAAACAAATGCATTTAGTTAAGGAAGCAAATAACTAAATGTAATATTGCATGGGCAACCAAGGCATCTCTGGCAATAAATACATTATGTTGTACAGAACGGCCCTGAGCCCACACAAACTTGGTTTCCCAGCACTTGTTTTCTAAGAGAGAAAAAAGCAAGCAAGCAAAAAGCAAATCTAAGAGGAAGAGATTTTAAAGCATGATGATAGATTTCAGAGTAAAGCGCTGTTTCCTCCTTTGATCTTTGCACAACTCGGCTTACCTCCAGTCATGGAAAGAAAAGTCCAAAAGGCTAGGAAAACACTATTCACCATTAAACCTGGTCTCTGCAAT
>NW_005846386.1:0-669 GCF_000455745.1 Alligator sinensis
TTGCAAGAATGCTGTGGGAGACCATATGAAAAGCTTTGCTAAATTCAAGATAGATTGCAGCAGTGCTGATCTGACTCTGCTTTGGCTGGAGTCAATGGGGATAGATCAGGGCTGAATGCATTTGCAGATCAACTTACTAAAACATGTAGGGGTGGTATGTTTTCCCTTGAACTCCCAACTCCCAAGACTTCTGGTCAAGTCATCTGGGTTTTGCTAGCCTCTGCTGAAGATTGGCAGTATCTGATGGCAGGCAGCCAAATAACTCCATATAATAATGCAATTGACTGGTTCCTGGCAATTTTCTGAATGCTAGCCATGCCAGAAACTCAAGCATCTTCTTCTGACGCTATTAAGAAGAAATCAAATGCAAAACCCCCCCTGTAATTATGTCAGAACATCACTCACTGCTTGGGTAAAAACTACAGCTAAGATGACAGTCGAATCTTTGTTGTGACCATCTTTACATGCCCAACCATGTCATAGTCCTTAAATAATACAATATATTTAATTTTTTTCTACCCACTGCTTTCTAGATATGAACAGAGGAAACACAAAGGACCTCTTTCTCCCCTTGCTTAAATTAGAAGTAAGCTGTAAATTGAATTGACTTACATTACTGTTAAATTACAAAGGGAGGAAAATTGAGCCCATTAGAGAGAGAGAGAGCAC
>NW_005846387.1:0-669 GCF_000455745.1 Alligator sinensis
TGAAGTCCTCAGAGCTAGAATTCAGTGTCTTCAAATGCTTTTGAAAATCTAGACTGAAGAGCCCAGGTGCTATATCTGAAAGGGAAGAATGGAATAAAGGTTACATCAATACCTTAATCGGGAAGCAGGGTGACTGATAGGTGCAACTGGTCTCACAATTAAATGTTTTACTGTTGTGGCCTTCACCAGCAGCAGGTGCCAAGTCCAAGTCATGGCTCACCCACTGACCCCATTGCATGAAAAATAAAGAGTGCTCCTGGTCATGAGTGATGTTCTCATTGGCTGTGTGAGCAATTTTGCTGGACACATTTCAAACCTGCAGGAATTCAAAACAGAAACTTATGTAGAGGACATAGTGAACATAAGCAACCCCAGAGAGGAAGTGCTGTGACTTACAGGTGGTTTGTTAAAATACTGAGGAGAGTACCAAACACAAGCTTTGGTGTGAAATTCAGGTTCTGAAGCTATACGATTGCTGGGGGTGCAGCCTTCAGTCATCCACATGGAACTGCGCAAATAAATATCTTACTGTATTTTCCCATGCTTTCCTTCACCCACAAAATCAACTATCCTCCTTCAACCCCCTTCCTAAAACTCCTTTACCCTGGAGGCATATGAAGCTCTTGCCCAAAGCAGTCAGGCAGTGGCCACAGTTCACCAGCTGCCTGT
>NW_005846388.1:0-669 GCF_000455745.1 Alligator sinensis
GTACCTAAGTCTTTGCCCAGACAGAATACTGAGAGGTAGGCCTAGCTTTTAAGGCTGAAGCAGATAAGACCTGTTGCCTGTGGCCTCAGAGGGCTGGCCACCCTGATTGCCCCACTAGGACCAGCTGGGCAAGTGGGACACATGGTACCTGTTCATCTGCCACCTCAGGGGATGAATTGCCCTTGATCCTCAAACTGGGACCAGCTGGGCCCAGGGCTCTTATGTGGCCTCATTACACATGAGGGCTTCCTCCACAGAATGAGGGCTCGAGACGTCTGATGTTTCACCTTAAGTATATCTACACTACAGCAAGAGTATTTAGACATGAGGCCAAAGAAGTAACCTCTGCCTACCTACTTCTGCTCTGCACTCATCAACCTTGGAAAAGAAGAGGTAAGGATATCCTGAGGGGTGTCTCAGCAGTTTGTTCAGCACCTACATTTCCAGTGAGCTCAGGAGCGGCACTTGGAGTGTCCCAGAGAATCCTGACAACCTCACTTCTGCAGTTGACTTAGACCAGGAGTGGGTAGTGAACCAGATCAGTGGTTCTTAAGCTTTTTAGACTTGAGGCACACCTCAGCAGACTCAAGGTCCCCCTTGGAAAATGCCAGGTCTTACATTTCATCCATTTCTTGATGATGGAAAAATAATATAGCAATTCTTCTGTTG
>NW_005846389.1:0-668 GCF_000455745.1 Alligator sinensis
TCCCAGCCACTCTCCATTTCATTGGAGTCAGCTGGCTCTGTGGAATCCACCCCCCAATTTCCTCCCCCCACAGGGGGGGGGTTTGGCTCATTATCACCTCAAGACTTCCCCACTGCTTCTAGGAGAGCAGAGGTTTGTGAGAAGGACCCTCTCTCTTTGCCTGCCTCCTTGGCTTCCCCCCACCCCGATCCTGTAGTGGTCAGAGGTGACTTGGAGGTAGGGGAGGTGACTTGGGGGTAGGGGAGGTGACAGGGGGGGTCTGATGGCCCTCCCCTGCCTTTCAGCTCCTTGAGTTTGACAAGGTCAATGTGGAGGTTAGGCCCTCTGGCAGCCACAAGCAGCTCTGGGAAAAAGAGATCCTGGCCCAGGAGAGTGCCCCCCTCCACCCCCAGAGATCAGGAACATCATTCCCCTCTCCCCCAGGATCCCTAGGAGGACTCTGTTCCCACAGAGCCTGATGCTGAGTGCTGGTTGAGGGGCAAGTCTCCCCCACAGGTCTTGGTGACTTTTTGTGCCTGAGGTGTACAGCTCCTCCACCCTCAAGAGCCACAGGAATTGGATCGATGGTGCTGGTTCTGATGATGCCCTGTGATTCTTTCAGTTCTTGGTCTGGACGTGCCTGTCATTAGAATTTGAACATGTGGTCCTCCAGCAGACAGTACCCACCT
>NW_005846390.1:0-668 GCF_000455745.1 Alligator sinensis
CCACCCCTTGATATCAGGTTTCAGTGGCCCATTAGGAACACTGCATGGGTAGGGCTGCAGGTTACAGAAAATGTGTGAAATTTGTGACAAGGACATATTACCTTCTTCGAGGAGGTAATTCATCAACCACAGGAAAATCCTATTACAATTATTACAATAGCAAAATCCTTCCAATAGTGAAGAAAACAAAATCTACATTGAAAAAAACAGATATGTGGATTTGGAAGAAACATTTACCGATTGAAAGGAAAAGAACAAACATCAACTGTAAAAATGAAAACTTTTGAATGAATATCTGTCCAACTAAAGAAACAGTAATGCAAAAATATCCACAGTAGGAAATCTGGGCTGTATGCTTTCATTAATTTTTTACAGATTTCAACAGATCTGGTCCATTGATTTCAACAGCAATGTCTATGAGCTGAGCATGTGGCCACTGGCTTCAGTAAGCAGAAGCAAACTTTGGATTTGGCCAATGATTGTATTTTACTGATGACTTCCAGAGAAACTTTAATGATTTTTTTTAATTTTTCCTTTTGCTTGTTTTAACTTAGGGGGAAGGGAGCATAAAATTAGTTGTCAAAAGGTTATAATAGTTTTGTTTAGCTCTTCTGATGTATATGTAGAAGTCTAAATGCAAGTCCTTCATAATCTACTGGCAGAGATTA
>NW_005846391.1:0-667 GCF_000455745.1 Alligator sinensis
CCAAAACTGGACGCAGTACTCCAGCTGCGGAAATTATCCCATTAAAGAAAGGTGTCAGGTAACTCTGGCATGACGTACCTTTGATAAACTCATGCCCATTTCCTGTTTATCTCCGTGTCTTTAATTGTTCTTTTCCACAAAACTTGGTCTAAAGCTTTGTACGCTACTGAGGTCAAGATGCCAGGCTTGGAATTGTTGGGATTAATTTTTCTTCCATCTTAATTGGCACCATATATTCCATCATCCAGTTTTTGGTCCCGTGCCCTGGTTGATAGATTGATTCACAGTCCATGCCACCAGACCTGTGAATTTGTGGCCTATGTCTCAGAGCTCTGGGAGATGAGACTGTCTTGTTGACTTGAGTGCTTGGAGCTCTCTGAGTTCTGCTCCCCCTATGGATATGGTCATTTTGATTTCCATACCTCCACCCCCTATTGCCATCCCCCCCTTGACTCATATTCAACATCACCAACCTTTGTGGGGATGGGGCCAAGGTATTCACAGAGCCTTGATGTTGTCATTTCCTTTGAGTCAAGACTGTGGTGTCCAGCCCCTCACTTCAGTTTCTGACTGAAGACATCAGCCCTTGAAAAGGTGGATCTTCCCCTGGGTGTAAGTATTTGCAAGCCATGGATTCAGAGTTTATTTTCAACAGGGTTTAACACAT
>NW_005846392.1:0-666 GCF_000455745.1 Alligator sinensis
AAGTATATGACTCTTCATGCAGAGTGAACAAAACCCTCAGCATTCAAAAACATTTTTTAAGAAGCTTCCACAAAGTCGTTGTCTCCAGCATGCATCTGCACTTTGTCAATTGCTTGTACCATACACAAAGGAATCTCTTGATTTATGAATAAGCATGATTTTGCCCTTTGGTTTAATTTAATCTCTTCTGGGTGATTAAATCAGAACCTGTCTTCACAGAAATTAATAAAGCCAGATGTATCCTATTCTATGGTTTTATTCATTAGATGTAACCTCTTTCGCTTTTGAAAATTATTTCTGGGCCATTTTCCCTTGGGGAGAAAATGGTAACATCTTTTTCCCTCATCTAATCAAATCAAATCAAAATTACCTTTCAAGGCACATCTAGATGGCTCAAATAACAGTACTACAGGGGAACTTGGGGGATTTGGAAGTAACTTAAGTGCCTCAAGAACATATAGTATTTTGGTTATATCCATTAAGGGGGAGCAAAGGCTAACAGATTCTGGTCTTTTCTGTCACAGATTATGGACACAGGAAAAGGCAACAAAAGCAACATTTTCTAAACATGACTGCAGATTTTGGGTGCCTTTTTTTCCAAGTGAGGCCTTCAAAAAAATAGAAGCCCTTAAAATCAATGGGCACATCTACATGTGCAATTAATGC
>NW_005846393.1:0-666 GCF_000455745.1 Alligator sinensis
AGCAGGAGTTAGGCTCCTAATATCTTGTAAAGAATGAAGTCAATAAGCATCTTGCTGTTGCCAAGAATCCCCTACCACATGTTGACTGGTAGGAAGGTCTATGGCTGTACAGTGCTGAGTGCACACTTGGAACTGGGGGTTGATTTATGATTTTGGAATGCTTAATTGCACAAGAGTTGCTATAAAAGTCCAAATACTTGCTGCTGCTACTATTCAGGCCATTTAAAGTTGAATTGAAGAGCTGTAAATGGCAGCCAGGAAGATACCCTGACTTCCTCTGCCAGCCCCGAGGGAGAGACCAATTAGATCAAAGCTGACATCTAAATGAGCTTAGATTACATTTGACCAAAACAGATTGGAATTGACACCTATTAATTATCTATTTAAAAAACACTTTAGTAGGAAGTTAACCATGAAGGTGCATTAGCTAGTTAACCCAGAGATGGACAGCAGAAGCTTTCAGCACAGCAAAGATGCATGAGATTGCACTTTCTAAGTCCATAGCGCCTTGCAGGGTCAGCAGCATCTCTGGATCCACAGTGTTTTCTTAAGTTTTTGCTAGCTAACCTGCTCTTGGGGGTGGGAATGCTAGAAGCAAGAAAGGGTGAGAAGTTACGTTCTCTAGACTTACTGCATCCCTCTTCAAAAGAAAGGTAAAGGAATTAC
>NW_005846394.1:0-666 GCF_000455745.1 Alligator sinensis
ATCAGTGTCCTCAGCTGCTTTTAGTGATCATGCCAGGCTAGTCCTCTGGGTTGGGAGAGGGTGGTGTATGAAAGCTATTGGAGGTCCGTGGGGCTGGCACAGCAGGGTTGAGAAGGAGAGGGGTGGCTCTAAGTGCTATCACCATTGGGTTTTTCAGCTGTTACAGGCCAAAGCCTCCCAGTGCTCTGATGCTGCCGTGTATCTTGCTGTGTGCTTTCGAGCCTGCAGGGCTGCATGCAGGATACTATATCCCTGGTGTTGTACAAAACAAAAACCCTTTCTTCTTTTTCTCCCTAAAGACTTTTCTCGTGTTCTTGGTAATAAGAGCAGTTCCCTCAGAAGCTGTGGCATGCAGTCCAGGAGAGTACGCAGTACATGACGAGTGCTGCCCCATGTGCAGTCCAGGTACATAAATGTGGTTTGTTTTTGAAACTAAGCCCTTCCCTAAAGCAGCCCTCTTGCCTGGCCTCTTCTTCTAGGCTACTTGGTCTCTGGACACAACTCCAGACACCAAACCTTGTACAATTGGAGTGACAGTGGTGGGATGCGAGTTCTCTACCCTGCAGAACCCATTTATGTATATCAGCAGAGTGCCCGGGTGTAGACGCAACATGTGCTAACAGAAGGAACTGGCTATCTTCGCAACAGCATGAGAGAAGCTGATAA
>NW_005846395.1:0-666 GCF_000455745.1 Alligator sinensis
GACATGCATGCTGTGGGTCAGCTCCAGAGAGCATGTTTATCTGTGTGTGTTTGCACGTTGTGTATGTGTGGGTGTGCAAGCAGGGAGGGTACAAAAGGAGGCCGGACTACCTGCCCTGCCCAAGTTAGTGTGCGTGCGTGTGCAAGCAGGGACTGTAACACAGGAGGCTGCATTTCAGAATTGCCATGGGTTGGCCACAGTGTGCATGCACAAGTTGTGTGTGTATGCGTGCATACTGTGCGTGTAACCAGAGGCTGCAGTGCAGGAGCCGGCCCCAGGGGAAAGGATGGGCTGGAGCCTGTGCCCGTGCCCCAGGCAGAAAGGAAGGGGTGGGGAGATGAGCGGCGCGGCCGCGGTCGCGGCTCAGCCTTTGAGGCCCAGCTCCTGAACCCAGTGCCTCGGGCAGGGCCCGGCTCCGGGTGCAACGTCTCTCGCACACGCGCAGCTGGACCCGTGCGAGACACTGCCACGAGCCCTTGTTTCTAGCTTTGTTCCTGGACCATCCGAGCAACAGCCACCCGCTGCGTTGGATGAGACAGAAGTGCGGCCAGCAGGGAGCTGCAGGGTCACATCCAGCCCCATCCAAACCAGCCCAGGCAAACCCCGCGTGCAATCTTGGAGCTGCTCGGCAGTCACCCGACACAGCCCCAGGCATCGCCCCCACCC
>NW_005846396.1:0-665 GCF_000455745.1 Alligator sinensis
CACACACACACACACACACACACATATCAATTTAATAATCAATCAGTTCATTTTGCTGAATGTCCTACACTGCAAGAAGTGTAGCAAATCTCTAAATGTTCTAAAATCCTCATAGATGACTGTAGCATGTGTGCCTTTAAAAATAATGTTTGCTACAGTGCAGTTTTTCCAAAAACTGAAAACTGACTAAGGTTTGACAAAGGCCCTACTTCCCTCCCTGGTGCCTGCTCCTGCATGGTTGTTTAAGTAATCAATCTAATAATTAAAACATAAAATAATCAAATAATGAAAAAATCTTACATACACACACACACACAAATTCCTAGTGGGTGGGCCTGGGCTTGTTACCTGAGGTTTTACCTGAGGTGTGTTTTACCACCTGGGGTGGCAGGCAAGCTTCCCTTGTTGAGGGACTCAGTGTGAACTTGTTAATGTGCCAAATATTAAAATAGGAAAGGTTAGTCTTCACACCTGAGGGCTTCAAAAACTGCCTGCCTTCATGTTTCTTTACCATCCAGGAAAAACTGCACTGCAAGAAGGGCTTTCCTCAGGTAAATCAAAACTTCATAAAAACAGGAAGATAACCTTTGTTGCTCTACTTAAAGTTTTGTAAGTGGTCCATGTTAGTTTTGATTAACTATAAGCTTTACAGTTATGCACATGGC
>NW_005846397.1:0-665 GCF_000455745.1 Alligator sinensis
CCCTGTTGGAGTCCTGCAGAAGTAGCAGCCATTGTCTCCCATGGGAGACTGTCCCGGTTTTCTAAGGCACCGGGGTGTGGGGGGGAGCAGGCTCAGTGTGCTGGAGGGAGCGCTGGACTAGGGGGCTCCAGCCTGCAAGAAGCCCCAGTGCAGGCAGGGCTCAAGGAGGGGGGCCGCATTTGCCAGGTGGTGTAAGGCTGTGCTGGACAGGAGGAACTGGTACAACCCACATCCAGGGGAGGAGCCACCTTCTGCCACACTGTGACCCCTGAAGCTCGTGCGGGGGACACCAGCAGCAGGGACCTGCCAGGGTTCCTGTAGGAGAAACACAAAAGCAGTCCCACTCCCTGGGAAACCAAGCCTAGGCGAGCGGTGTACACAGGGTCATCATAGTTACCCTTGACCATACAAGTTATAGACTAAGTGTTTAAATACATTCTTGAAGGGTTATTAGTTGGCACATCAATTTATTTATTTATTGGTTCCTTATTTAGCATGGGTAATCTTTATGCCTTCCCCTGGTATAAGGTGTATCAGAGAAACCATTAATCTTTAAACCACCTTTCCTGGGTTCTGTTGGGTAACATTATTTGTTTTATTGTATTAATCCCATTGTATCCTGTAAATAATTAAACTCTGTAAATAGTTTTATAACCACCTGCAAG
>NW_005846398.1:0-664 GCF_000455745.1 Alligator sinensis
TTTTTTTAAAAAGACCTCGCCAAATTGCTCTACCAGTTAACATCCCTGTCGGATCTAAGCCAGTTACTGGACAACTCTTCTCCCTCCCCACCCACCCCCAGTAGCATCATAGATGATCACCAAGGCAAGGGATATGAAAAACGTGATACTGCCAATAAATCTGTGCATTAGGATTTCACAGGAGCTGCGTGTCTTCATGCAATTGATGGCAAGCTCCACATAAAGATACAAAGCTCTTTAGTATGAATCTGCAAAAAGACTTTGAGCACTTGTTTTTTGTGTTTTCAGACCCAGTCAGTTGGTTCAACAATGTCCAGCTTCACAGGCGATGCCCTCCGGGGCAGCTGCTTCTTTCTCTTTGGATTCTGGTGGTCCGTGAAATATCCCCTGATGTATCTGAACAGGAAGCTGAATGCAGAGGGTCAGAAGAACCTCTGTTTCCAGCGTTTAGATGTCTTTGAAGGGACAGTCAAAGCTTTCTTTGCTCTAGCAGGTAAGGACTGTTTGTTATTGCTGTTTTCTCCAGTCACCCAATGGCCCAAAACAATTACCAGGATTGTGCCACAACCATTATCTCATTAGAGACCCCTCAGTGGCTTCACTTTAGTATTTATACAGCAGGCTAAACTTCCTCAAGCAACTGGCAAGCATACTTTAGCAGATA
>NW_005846399.1:0-664 GCF_000455745.1 Alligator sinensis
TTCTTCCTTCAGCTTCAGAGCCCATTATGTAGAAAACCATATAGCGGCACCCCTGCCAAGTCAAATTGTGTGGATTACTAAATGTTGGTGTCAGAGCACAAAAGTTTTGGGGGCAGTTTTCTCTGCCATTGTTCAAGGAAGCAAAGGCAGCATGCATGCACTTGAGAGAATTTTAGAGGAAAACATTGTGTCAACTGAAGCATTCATTTCTCCGCATAAGCAGAAGGCGTAGGCGTTTGTGGGAGCTCGAAGAATCTGACAGGCTCAGAAACGTTTCTGTGAGTGTCAGAGTCGCGGGAGAGCCTGGAAGAATAGAGAGACATCGATGCTGAGGAGCACCTGTTAATGTAGGATGGTTCAGAAAACAGTTACTGTCCTTCAAAGGGCCGGGGTTTGGAGAAATATTACTTTTAAGGATGTTCTCGGTCGCCACCATGAATGCTGAAATGCTTCCTCTCCAGGAAACAGCTGCCGCACGGGGTGGCTGGAGTTTGAGGAAACATTTGCAATTTTCCTTCCTGCTCGGAACTGGCGAAGGTCCGTTGAAGGCCGAGGCAATGAAAACAAGTGACCAAAAGCTGGATGTTGCAGGAGGAAAGCAGGTTTCCCGGAGTTGAGTCTTTCCAGGGAAACGGAAGGGAGGAGTCTTCCTAGGGAAGAATGA
>NW_005846400.1:0-664 GCF_000455745.1 Alligator sinensis
GCTGGCATTTTCCAAGGGGTGCCTTGAGGCTCTTGAGGGGTGCCTTGGGTCTAAAAAGGTTAAGGTGTGAGGATTTTGAAAGACTGGCAGCAAAGTGAGAGGTTCTGGGTATCTACCTTCTCTTGCTCTTGCTGTCCAGACAGATTGCCTTTGAGTACATAGGAAAGACCTTGCTCATGAGAGAGCGTCTTCCTGTCAGCAAGTGAAGACGCTATTTTCCAAATAGCTTTGCTATTAAGGACCAATTGTAAGAACTTTTGTAGGAGCCTTTTTTCCCCCTTTTTCTTTAGGTACCAGTTAATTGGGCGTCCGTCCATCAGTTGTCGGTTGAAAGGAGATCAAGTTGCGTGGAGTGATCTTCCAACTTGCCAAAGTAAGGATATGCCTCTGGTCTTGGGAAGACTGGAGGTGTGTAGCAGAATAACTCTGCTGAAGAGCTTCACTTGACAGTGTCCAAATGAGGAGGATTTTGTAGAGGTTTTGGGGAGGGGGCAGGCATGATGAGAACTTATAATGTTTAATCCCTCTGGCTACCCACCTGGGGAAGCTTTTCATCACAGGGAGCTCCCCCTCCTTATCTGGACACCTCTCGACCTACTCTTTCTCTCTTCCAATTCAGACTGCATGTTTGGTGGCCATTATATCAGCCAGATTTTACTGAAAT
>NW_005846401.1:0-663 GCF_000455745.1 Alligator sinensis
CCCCCCCTTTCCCCCCTTTCCTAAATCTGTCTCGAGCATTATGCCCTTTTGTGCTTAATGGCATCAATAATGGGTCAAAAATAAACAGTCCAATTCTCTGCGTTGCTGCTTTTCCTCCGTTTCAGTCGATGGCCAGGGCCGCAGCTCTCTCTGCATCTCACTTGCTCTCCTGTAGCTTAGCCTTTTAGCTGTACAGCCCCGCTCCATCCGAAGTTTTTGTGCCAATATAGATCTGAAAAGCGACACGGAAGAGACTTGACTAGCCAGGGGCTCATCCTGGGAAGCTGGGTTGCTCAGTTGGTTAGCACCTGGGGCTCAGCTGAACTTTTGGAAGTGTTTTAGGCGTGTTATAGGGATTGCAATAGCACGCAAGAAGCCCAGGTGCTCGGTGCTGTATATATACACTCGAGATGCTCCTTCTTCCAAGGAGTTGAATGCCCTAAGAGAGGAGCAGGCTGCTATCCTGAGTTTAAAGATGGGGAATGGGCGCCAAGAGGTGAAGGATGCTAACTTATTTGGGTGGCGTGGTCTTCAGGGCTCAGACTGTGTCGCCTGCACAGCAAATGTGTCACGTGGGCAGGGAGCACAGGTGGCGATGGCAGTGAAGACACAGGGTTATACCCATATGGCTCCCATGATACTCTTACTGTCCCAGTCCCTCAC
>NW_005846402.1:0-663 GCF_000455745.1 Alligator sinensis
TCAGCAGGGACCACCGCGGGTCCCAGCTCCCCGGCGAGCCCGGCCAAGGGGGTGCAGAGAAGGGGGGGCTCAGAGGCCTCCAGCCACAAGGGAATCCGGACCCCCTGCCCCCGCTTCACGGCACCGTGCCCCGGCCCCCCGGCTCTCGGGAAGACCTTGGCTTGCGGCCAGCACTGGCCCTGCAGAGCGCGGCTACGTGGGGACCGAGGGAAGGCTGTCTGCCCAAATACCGTCCCCGGGGCCTGGCTCAGACCGAGGTCGAGCCGCGGTGCTGCCACCGGGGCCCCAAAAGGCAAAGGGCCACGAGCCGGGCGGCCACTGGGCAAAACGCAGACCAGCACCCCAGGCGTTGCACCCCTGGGGGGTGGGGGAAGCACCTCTGCTGTGCTGGGAGAGGGGTGCCAGCGCCGCGCCCGCGGGCCCGCTCACTGCCCCAAGGAGCTTGGGGCGGGCGAAGGCGCAGGAGCGGCCCCCGCTGTGGGATGCCCTCCTCCGCCCTGCGCTGGGGCAGAGTCCTGCTCCGGCTGGGGCACCCCCGAGCCCGGGGCAGCTCCTCGGCCCTCCTGGCAGGCCCTGCCCGGTGCTGGACCACGACCCCCACCCCAGGCGGGGGCTGGAGGCAGACCTGCCTGCAGCCCCGTCCGAGGCAGGAGCCTGCTGTCC
>NW_005846403.1:0-663 GCF_000455745.1 Alligator sinensis
CCCACACACTGAGCACTGATGTGGCTTCTCCGCTGTGCGGATGAGGCAGTGTTTGGTCAGGCTGGAGGATCTGAGGAAGCTCTTCCCACATTCTGAGTACTCTTTCAGCCTCATCACCACAGGCCCTGATAAGAGAAGCACAAGTGTGTCATGTACGTTAGGACAGTACCTGAATAGCTTTATGCTCTAACTAGCAAAATACCCATCATAAATGACGGGGGGGGCAGGACATAGAGGTATAGTGCCTGCCTGGAGCAAAGATTCGGGATGTGACGGAAGTAATCCAGGCCACGATTCAGCCCACCGATTACTACCCCACGGTCCTAGTCCACGTGGGTACTAATGATGCGGCCAGGAGAACCCCTGATCACCTGATGACAGACTACAGTGCTCTGGGCGGCGTACTGTGGGAGATCGGTGCACAGGTGTTTTTTTCTTCCATCCTACCAGTGAACGGACGCGGAAGACGGCATGAGAACTGCATTAGAGACACCAACTGGCGGCTTCGGCAATTGTGTCTCGAGGCAGGCTTCGGCTTCTTGGACAATGACCCGCACATCACGACGAGGGACATGCTCAGTTGGGATGGGCTTCACCTGTCCCCCAAAGGTAAGAGTGTGTTCTTTTCTAGATTGGTGGGTCTCCTCTGGTGGGCTTTAAACT
>NW_005846404.1:0-663 GCF_000455745.1 Alligator sinensis
GACCGCACACTAAGTAACTATTTACAATAATTTATTGTTCACAATAACAACTTGGAGATTGACAAATAATAACTGAGAGACTGACAAATTCGACATCCCATAAATAACCAACTAGTGTTCATTATTGAGCCATTATAGCTATATTATTTGTGCAAGCTCAATAGCTATTAACTTGTTGGAGCTATTGAGCTAGTAACGATAGCTCATTAATGAGCTGTTTTCAATAAGATCAATTATGATACTCACCATCTAACAAAAGCAATTATGTTATCAACTTTACCACTCAGGCAACTTATAACAGGTATGTATATATGCTTAGTCAGCCAGGTCTCCAGAAAATCCCTCTGCCTGGAGCAAAGTAGCCCACTGTGCAGCGGGTGCAGCGGAGCCCCGGGGAGCGGTGTTCACTCTGCCTCACAAGACGGGTGGCGAGAATTTTAGAAATTTCAACCTACACACATACACTCTCTCAGAACAAATCATAATTTTGGGACCCCCTGAATCAGTCCAGAGCTGTATTCCCACCCATCATTAAGCTGCATTCTTCTATCAGCAGCACTCTTTAAAGGCCTGTTATCTTCTCTGTAAATAGTCATTTTATTATTTGTCACACACACACACCCCCACACCCCCCCCTGTGCTGCAGTTATTAATTCCAATTTT
>NW_005846405.1:0-662 GCF_000455745.1 Alligator sinensis
CAGTGAGTGTGTTAATGACAGGGTTCTTTTGTTAGTTTCTATTCACCAGTAAATATCCAGCTCATTTTGTTACAGAATACATGCATGACAAGCACTGAAATGTTCAGTGGCTGTAACAGCACCAAGATAACAACAGCAAAGTGAGTGTGCAGGAAGGAAGGAAGCTTATATTGCAGGCCTTTTGAAATAGGGATGGTCTTTTGATTTTGTGCTTGTTTGTGCAGGGCCTAACACAATAGCATTTTTGTCCATGAGTAGGGCTCCTGAGCTGTACAGTAATACAAATACTAAATTGTCTTGGCTGGAGGTTGATGCAGACAGCTTGGCTGATGGGAGAAAACTGGCTGGGATTAGACACTATGCAGCTGGGACACCATTCACCTCCTATGCAAAAGCACCCTCTTAGTTTCTAATCTCTTTCCTTTGCCAGTACCTTTATGATCAAAAATTCAGGAGTTGTGCTGATATGCTGAAACTCCTGTATTCTCTTGATGAGCATAAAGAGCAATTATAAAACCAAATGCTTTCGCAGAATATTATTTTTGCTGGGGTGATGCCGTTGTCCTGATTCTTGGCAGAGAAGAAGCGTCTTTGCTTGTGACGGTGAGTGGAAGCTGCTGGGAGGGGCTGCAACTGAGGGGACTCTCAGCCTGGGCAGCTGC
>NW_005846406.1:0-662 GCF_000455745.1 Alligator sinensis
CAGCATCCGCCATTACCCCAGTGCCTCCCGGGATCCCCCAGTGCTTTCCAGCACCCTCCCAAGATCCCCAATTACCTCAGAGCCCCCCCAGCGACTCTCAGTACACTGCCAGGATTCCCCATAACCACATTGCACCACCCCAGTCCTTTTTATTATACTCCAGTACCTCCAAGTATACCCCAGTATCTCCCAGTACCCCCCCAGGATCTCCTATTATGCTGAGTGCCCCCTGCCCCCACCCCTCTCAGACTAGCATCCCCCAGTATCCCCCCAGAATCTCTCCTTGTCCCCAGTGCCCCCACTATCTGCCCAGTATCTGTTCAGTATTCCCCATTACCCCAGTGCCACTCCCACAAGTGCCTCCCAGTATTCCCCAAAATCTCCCAGTACCCTTCCAAGATCTCTCATTATGCCCATTACCTCCTCCCCCAGTGCCTCCCAGTATCCCTTGGCACAGCCCAGTACCATCCCAAAATCCCCCATTACCCTCCATGTCTCCCCCCAGTGCCTCCAAGTATCCTCCCAGGATCCCCCATTATCCCCAGTGCCCCACCCAGCGGTGTCATTATCCCCAGTGTCATTACCCGGCGGCCATTATCCCCAGTGCCCCACTTCAGTGTCTCCCAGTACCCTCCCAGGATCCCCCATAACCCCCAGTATGC
>NW_005846407.1:0-661 GCF_000455745.1 Alligator sinensis
GCTTTGCTCCTGATTTCTTTTGTAACTTTGAACAAGTCACTTAACCTGTACACTGGAAAATGGGGAACTGTGCAGAAGTGTGAGAACAATGGATGAAAATTGCTGTCAGTAATAACATTGAAGGGAGCCACTCATTGAAGGGAGAAGACTGCTCAGTGGGCTTGAGAGAGGGGCTTTTGATTAGCGCTCTGCTCCAAAGCTAAAGATGCTTCATGTCAATACATTTCATTGTATTCTAGGTAATATTCTATCGTGGCCAATATGTCTAAACAATTGTATGATGAAACGAAGCAGTGCATGTGATCTTTTGGGGATGTCTTTGGAGTACCATGCTTTTCAATAACAATACAGGTAACGTTTTGTGTTCCTTGTGAGTGATCAGTACTGATGTGAAAACGATGTGAAGTGAACTTACGGTGTGTTTTGCAATGGGTGCATTTTTCAGTTGCATGAAGCCATATGTATAAGGCACACCACCTTGCCCAGGTTTCTCTCTGAAGCCCCGGCTTGTCCTAGGTTTATTTCCAGAGCTGCCATGCCTCACAAGCTCTACACACTCCAGAAGTGCAGCAGTTTGCAGCCTGCGCTCTCTTCTGAAGGAATTTCTCAACTCTGAGGAACAGCAACATAACTTAGACAGCATGCAAACACTAAACTGTCC
>NW_005846408.1:0-661 GCF_000455745.1 Alligator sinensis
AGAACATTCAAATTAAATGAGCTCTTGGGGAAAGATGGCAAGAGTGCAGCTGGAGTTGTAGGATCACAGGCTTCTCTCTAAATAACTGTAAGAGCTGTAGACATTCTATTAATTGAAACAGAGCTGCTGTGGATTTAGGCTGGCTTAGCTGAAAATGAAGTTGAGATGTAGCTGTTGTGAGACGTTTTCCATAGCAAAATGTTCAGTCTCTTGATATTTGTTCACTGTGTTTAAAAGAGGGAGAGAAATAAGCAACTGCATAAATATAACTCCAATTCTTGTTTGACGGTCAAATAAAATACAGCCTTACCTGAGTGATGCAAAGAACAGTGTCTCAGGAAATTTATCTGTTTGCTGTGAAGCCCTTCATGGATCTGACACAGGCTTGGTGTGTCAGAAACAATATTTGAAAGGTGTACTTCTTTATCTCTTTGAACTGAAACACAGTCCATTTGGCAAGTTAAAATTCCTATATTTGTATCTGTATTCTCACTGGGGACAAGTGCACTCCCAATGATTGAAAACCACTGACTTTTCTGCAAGTTGGATTTTGTTTGTATCTATGTTGTTCCTATTTCTTTTTTTTTCTGCCTTGCAAATTCTTATTCCCACAAACTTTTTACTTTCTGAGTTACCCCTCCCTTGTGCTCACTGCACACGT
>NW_005846409.1:0-661 GCF_000455745.1 Alligator sinensis
GCCTGAATCTCTCCCCACACTTGGTGCAGTGGAGCCACACACACTCATGCTGGGACAGGTCTTGCAAGCAGCTGAAATTCTTCCAGCACTCAGTGCAGTGGTGTGTCTTCCTCCCTAGGGGTATGCACCCATCCTGGAAGCAGGGAGAAAAAAGGGGTGGAGGTCTTTCCACTCTTGCCACAGGTGTGCCTGACACTTTCCCCTCTGCACTTGTAGGTACTTCACCAGGTCTGTGGGGCGCACAAAGCTCTTCCCCCATTTGGTGAAGCAGTGGGGTAGCTCTGCAGAAAGGACCTGGCAGTTAGCTACCAGGGCAGAGGCAGGTGAAGCTCTTCCCAAACGTGGTGCATACATGGGACTTCTCCCCAGTCTACCTTATCTTGTGAGGAGCCAGCAGTGATGGGCACTGAAACGTTTTCCTGACCTTCAGGTAGGGCTGAGCTCTGCCCGTGCTTGGAAGTGAGCTGCTGCTTCCCTCTGAAGCCCTCCCCACTGCCTTTGCTTGCATGCAGTGCATCTTTCCAGTGGCTCTTAAGGTCTTTCAGCTCCACCAATTCTTGCCTGCACCCAGGGCTCTATCTAGGTTCTGCCCCTTCTCCACCCTGATGCCCAACTTGAGATCGTACCTGACTCATGGCTACATTCTCCTTCTGCTTTTGGA
>NW_005846410.1:0-660 GCF_000455745.1 Alligator sinensis
GGCTGACGACACGCGACATGGACAGCGTGACGAAGACCAGCTAAAGATGCCCAGAGGTGAAGAGTCATCGGAGAAGAAAGACTACAAAAGGAAGAGTTTTCAGAAGAGCACGGGGAGAGCTGGCATCAGCCCCGACCTGCAAGGCTGCCGACCTCGGACGCTCGAGCGCACCCCCAAGGCGGCATTTACGGACAGACCGCTCGCCTTGCGCCTGTCCTGGGCACTGGGAAATTTGGGTAAAGTATGTCGTACTCGCTTTGCCTGCATTGCTTTTATTTCCTACCACTGTGTATTGGGAAAATTCGCCTGTTCTCAACTGGCAGGGTTGTGGTCGATCTGCAGGTCGTGCTTGCCCGGAGCAGAGGCATTGGGGCTGGGCTGTGAATCCAGTGCCAGCGCTGCCCACACCCTGCACCGGCCCCAAGTGGGTCCTACCCCAGAGCCCCAACCTCCGCAGCCCTGCACCGCGGTGCCTCTCCCTCCCTCCCTCCCGACCTGCACCCCTTCGTATTTAGGGCAGCGGGCAGCGGGGGCTGGCAGCCTGGCAGGGCCAAACTGCGCTCGGGCTGGGCAGGACTGTGCTTAGGGCTCTTCAGGACAGTCCCCCGGTGGCATCAACATGAAGTTTGGGGTGGCCCAAGAAGTATTTGCCCCATAATC
>NW_005846411.1:0-660 GCF_000455745.1 Alligator sinensis
CACTATCATAGAAAATGTTGTTAAGAACCCTTGCAGGCTTTATCCAGGGCAGAGTGAAGTGGATTTAAGGGAGGTGGAAAAGGCCTTTGTAAAAGTTATCATGAAAGTTCTACACTGGCCATTTTCCCAGCTTCCAATATTGAGAAGCTCACTGGACAGCCACAATGGACTACTTTATAGGTATTTTCTGCTTTTAGAGCTCATAAGTTTCTATAAAAAGCAAAACTTAACCTAGACATGACCTAAGACAATTCCAATTTTCAGTGAGGGCCAGGCAGGCCTTGCAAGGCCCTACATAATAGGGAGGGCAAAAGTGGCTTCTTGCACCCTTGGATGCTCCTGTAAGCACAGTAACTGGTAATCCGGTGCTGAGAGGGTAGCCAATTGATTCAGTAGATTTGGGAGGAGAAATAGTGCACACAAGAGTGCTGGTTCATACTGCTGCAGGCACATCTGGTTCTCAATACCTGTTTAAACCATTCAAAAGGCCTGTAGAAGCAGAGATCTTTTTACAGCATGACCTTCTGAATTTCACAGTACTGATACATGTGATTAAATGTGTAGCAAAAACAATAGCCATCTTGGTAAACACTGAAGAAGCCTATACCAGCGATTAGGGAGCCAGCGACCAGGGGCTGCAAACAGGGTAAGCACTCTGTA
>NW_005846412.1:0-660 GCF_000455745.1 Alligator sinensis
ATCAGATTTACCCAAAGAACTGTGTCTGCATTTGAAGACCACAAGAGGTCAGGACTTTGGTTTACAGTTCCTATAAAAGCATACACCTCTAGCAGCATAACACCTCCTAATATCATGAGGGGGTGGGACTGACTCAGGGTAAGATACCACCTGCCCTGTATTATCATCATCATTGTTGTTATTATTATTAGTGATGATGATGACGACGACAATTATCAACATTATCATTTGTCTTTTTCAAAATAGAGAGGAAAAAGAACTTGGAAAGGTGTTAATTCTGGCGGATGAACATGGAAAATCTAATGACAAGAAAAGCCACCAGACTCAGCATGGATTAAATGAGTTATGATGACAGTTATTCATATGCTTCTGAGCAGACAAGGTAAGTATTTTATTAACAGCAACTAATATCCCATTCTTCTGGAAGATTTTTTTTCATCTGACATAATCAGTCATACTAATGTAAGAGACTAATATCCTAAGACCCCCGAAGATCTTTGCATAATCAGCAAGTCTAGGATGCTTAAAATAAGCATGTCCTTAAAGAAATCAGATAACTGAACTTTATTTAGCATTGTGACTGCATCTTCTCAAGGGATGCAACACATTCACACTCTTCCTGAGTGTGAATTCCAGTTGCATGGAGCATTTCAGCATCTG
>NW_005846413.1:0-659 GCF_000455745.1 Alligator sinensis
GGGGGGATTTCCTCCCAGCCCCACGCAGGAACCAGCAATGCCCATGCGGATATTGCAGGGGGTCTAGGAGGGATTGATTGAGACCGAGTTGGCAATTCACCTATGCTGCAAAATTTGAGCCGGAGGGCAGAAACATGGGGTGAAATGCAGCTGCTATTACTGCTGGGATCTGCGTTGCTGACTGGCACGGCCCCTTTCTGGCCTGGAAACCTTTTCCGACCAACGCATGTGACTGCCTCCCGTGTCTTGCACCGCCGGAGGCTCGTCTCCGAGCCCCGCACCTAGAGGCAGGTGATCAGGCGAGAACCTCAGCTTCTCCCGATGCGAACCTGCAAGGTCCCAGCCTCGGTCATGGGGTAGAAGAGCTTGTAAGCGTGACTCCCACGGCTCCGATCAGGGAAAAGGAGCCAGCAGGGATCATTTTTCAATATACTTATGGCTCATGATTTTGGGGGGTCCTGACTTTGTGTTTGGGGGAACAATTTAGGTCAACTCTAGGGCAGGGGAGATTCAAAGGTAGGTCCCAGCCCTCCGTGAGACCGGGCATTGAATTGGTCTTTGCCGTGGGTGGTATCGATGATCCTGATGGTGGAGATCCTCGGAGACCCCATAAACCCAGTCGATTATCCTTGTTCGGTGCTGCCCTCCCTATAGAGGGG
>NW_005846414.1:0-659 GCF_000455745.1 Alligator sinensis
CATCTATTGTGCAATTAACTGGTTAATTACACAATAAATTACAAAGTAATTATCACACCAAGGGCACTCTCTTTGACTCCTGCTTAACGCTGAGGCCCCAGGGCACAGTAGCAGTAGATGCCTCTGCTTCCTTTCTTGAACCAGCCTTCAAGGCTGCTTGTTTAAGAAGCCTTCAGCACCTCTTTGTGAAAGCCAGGGTTTAAACATATGCTCAAGTAACATGCTTCATCTGACACGGAGAGATTGGGGAGGGAATTTGTTCAGAAAGCTTCTGGCAGGACTAGCCCATACACAAAAGCACTTTATAAGGTCCCTGAAGAGTTTGAGCCTGCAAGCTACTCCAGACTTAATAGAAATCAACTCCAACAGGCGGTTTCACTGCACTGAGGAATTCACACATGGAAGTTGTGGGTAGCGGCTTCTTTACCATGGGGAGCCCAGCTGACTTCATTTCCAGCACAGCTCAAGAGAGGACTGATGGCCCCTGCCAGCAGGTCTCTAACTCCCTTTGCTGGCAAGCACTGGCAGAGCAAATTCTCAAGATGTTTTTTTTTTCCCTTTTCAATACCTTGTCCTCTGAATGTGAAGCAGGTCACATGGTACAACAGTTTCCATCAAGTGATATTAAACCTGTTGCTTGATGGAAATAACATTTGCCA
>NW_005846415.1:0-659 GCF_000455745.1 Alligator sinensis
TTTAAAGGATTATATAAGATAAAAGTCTGCACTCTTAACTCCCTATTTTAAGAAACAGAGTTGCTAAGAAGTTGTTAATCTGAGGGGCTAATTGTGCATGCAGTAAAAGTATCATTCCATTCACAAAGCTAAATTCTAACATTTTTACCTGGGTTGGAGCAAGTTCAACTTGGTAGTTACCTCCTGACTTGTGTCATTTGGAGGCCTTCACCGCCCAGATCTCTAATTAGTAGCAATTCTTATTCTTCCAGGAATCTCCACTTAACATCAACTCCAGAACCAATGTGGCAACTTTATTGTTGTTAATGGACAAGAATTGTGATATTCTTGGAACAAATTGCCTTTCAAAGCTGGAAATTGCAAAAGGATTCACATCTTCATCTTCCTCGCCTACCATCCACATTGCAGCCATGATGGTTCAGAGACACAAAAGAAGCAAGATTTGTTAGGCAGGACAATATCATTTATTGGAGATGCAGGGAATTAATTTTTGGGCATCAAATATTTTTAAGATCTCTAAGTAACTTTTATTCTGAAAGCAGCTGGAAGAAAACATGACTCCAACCGTCACTGGAAGCAGGCAAACTGTCATTCTGGTTTAGACCGGGTTGATCCTCTGTAGAGCAAGGGGTTGAGCTAGAAATAGTGTTTCTCAACAG
>NW_005846416.1:0-658 GCF_000455745.1 Alligator sinensis
TCTGAAAAGTAATTTCATTAAGCAAAGAAATCTATTGGGCAGGGATCCCTGCAAGGAGAGAGTGCTTTGGGAGCTGATGATATAGCAAGGAGGTTACCCAGCTAATTTTTGCCTTTAAAGAGCAAAAGTTTCTTAATTTCTTGCAGCAGTTTAAACCCTGACACCGTTTCCTTAAGTTGCTTAAACCGTCTTTTAACGTTTTGTTAATGTAAGCAAATATTTGTGACTCAGTCTTGGTTAAGTGATGCTTGCTCATTATTTCCTGATGCAAGTAAAATATGGGAAATTATGTGAACTCCAGGCAAAGGATACCAACAGCCTTCAGAGCAAGAGAGTCCGGTTCTAGAAATGAAGTCTATTATGCTTTATATTCTAAAATAAAGCTAGAGCTTAAAAATATCACCTTTAATACAGAAAGAGCGAGCCTTTTAAATGCATCTTTAGTTGATTTAGAGTTTTTATACATAATATTCATCTGTGGTTGAAAAGGGAGCAACCTCAGGTCAAGTGATGTAGTGTTTCCATTTTACCATACGAGTCTCACTGTGTGTGATAAAAGCAAACTCCTTTATTCTGTAAGGCTGCAGGAATTTCTGATGAAGTACAGAGGTCACTTTTCTGTCAATTTGAGTAGGCAGCATTTCAGAACTACTGTTTG
>NW_005846417.1:0-658 GCF_000455745.1 Alligator sinensis
CCCCGCCTGCACCAGTGTGTGGAGGAGCGAGTCCCACGCTCCCTTCCTGCTCTGGTGCTGGGCCGGGGCCACGCGTTAGGCTCTTGCTGAGCCCGCCCTGACACCACGGAGCCCTGCCGTGGGCCGGCCGCAGGAAGTGATGGCGAGGGCTACAGTATATCCAAACGGCGCGCAGGGCAGGCCCCCAATCCACACCACCTCCCTTTACACATCTGTTAGTCGCGGAATAGCTGAATGTTAGGAAAGGCAGAGAAAATGGCAAGCTACCCTAGCCGATCCGCACTTAGAGGCCGAGGGATAAATGCTTCGTGCTAAGTCATTTGGTCACTCGTCTGCCAGTTGGTCCCTTGAAATGAACTCCGTCGGCTGCCAAAGCATGGGGCGGCCTCCTCCACCTGCTCGGATCACTCCAGAAACGCACTCTGCGATCCCAAAACTGCCGGCAGGAAGCAGACCGGAGATGGGGAAAGCAGAGAGATTCACCCCACAGCTACGTCCCTCCCACGGGAGCGGGCTAAAAATGGGACCTTGCTTGTAGGAGGCAGTGCAGATGGTCAAACCGGATCAGGGCCCCTCCGTCAGCTCGGCTGCACCCTGGGGTCCTGGCCCGAGGCGGGGTGCTCTGCCCAGGCTCTCGCCGTGTAGGTGTGGTGGGGGA
>NW_005846418.1:0-658 GCF_000455745.1 Alligator sinensis
CCCATGCACTGCCAGGCACAGGTCCATGCCATGCATGTGCCTGGGGAGCTGACGTGTGCAAAGGGGGCACGAGTACAGGAGAGGCAGGCGCTGCCCTTGCTGTGTCTTGCAGCCGCCAGCGCTTCTGCTGGCCCGACGGGCACTGTGCCAATGCAGCGGGACCGGCAGGGTGGAGGGGATGCACCTGCGCCTTGTCAGCAGATGCCGAAGGCTGGGGGCCCACTGCCACATGACTCCCGGTGTCTGTTACAGGTGCCCAATTAGCAGATTGCCAGAGGTGGGGGAACCAGTCAGGCAGCCTCCTGCCCTCTCTGGGGAAACAACGGCTCTATTCACGGCGAGACTCGGCCGCCTGCATTGTCTGGGCCCGTCCATCACATGTGTACGTGTGCCTGCGTCTGCACCGGGAAACCCAAGCTATTTAACAGGCGGGCACCCAGGCAAGCAGCCCCCATCAAGGCAGCTCCCCAAGAGCTTTGCCTTGAGTTGCCGCTGCTGCTGCCAGCATGGTAAGGGGTTGCGGGGGTGAGCTTGGTGCTGCCTTTTTATGTGCTTGGAGGGGATGGTCTTTAGGACTGGCAGCCTGCCACCCCAGAGCGGGGCAGGGTGGGGGCACAGTGAGGGCCTTGGGACTGGTAGGCAAGGAGCAGAGACTGAG
>NW_005846419.1:0-656 GCF_000455745.1 Alligator sinensis
GGCCGTAGCCCCAAGTGGGGCTGCTCCTTGCCTTGGGATTTCGCTGCCAGGACAGATGCAGTTGTTCCCGGGCTGGACCCAGTCCTTGGGATCCTGCCTGATGACCTTTTGCTTCCTGCAGCACGAGGGGCATCCTCATGCAAGGAACGAGGGTCTGAGCCCGACTCCAGCCATGTGTCTCAGGAGAAAGCCCCAGGACATGGAGCACATCGGGAGTGCAGCTCATGGCCCATGCATGGCGCATGCAACCTGAGAGCTGAGCATGTGGCCAGGCCGGGCCCAGAGCCTCCTGCTGCACGCTCCCTTCCTGCACCAAAGCAGCCCCCTCACATTGGGACCCCTCATCAGGGAAGTTGGGGAACTTGTGGTTGTCTTCGGTGCAGGAGGCCTAGTCATGGCTGCCCTGCATCGTGCACGTGGACACTGCTCCTCTTTTCTCATTCTCTGCACAGGAAAAGTGATTCTTGTTTGTTTGCTTCCAACCTCAGCTTTAACCCATTATTTCACTATTTAAACCTTGTTTTTCCTTCGCTAGGAATAAAACCTCACTGGGCAACTGGCCCGTTTCCCTGTCACGATGGCTGAAGGGAGAGATCAGTGGGGGCTGATGGAGAGAAAAAGGCCACGTCCCACTGTGGCGAGGCAGGTGCGGGGGT
>NW_005846420.1:0-656 GCF_000455745.1 Alligator sinensis
TTTATTTGAAAATTTAGGCAAAATGTGCTCCCTCTGCTACTAATTTCTGTTAAATTTGTGTCAATTTAAGGTGTTGACTACATCTTGCATTCAGTTTTGCAGATCAAACCCTATTTTGTATTAGATAATATTGAATGTTTGATAAAGATGCAACAAAATTTCAGAATTCCATGTTCTGATAGCAACACGAGCAGTCTTCTGAAATGTTCAGTTTTGTAATTCAGTGTTAAAATCCTTTTCATTTGTTTCCAAAAATTGTAATAGGAAAAATGACAATACTGAAGTTTGGTTTAGTCATTATTTTTATATTACAATAGAGTAAGCGGTACCAACTGAAAACAGTACCATAATTCTAGGTGAAAAAGATAAAATTCCACTACTATGAAGAACCTACAGTCTAAATATACATGAACAAAAAGAGCATTGGAGAAAAAGCATCAGTATCTTCTGTAATATATTAGCAACACAAAAAATATTTAGTACCTTTTTGTTTCTACCATACATGAAAACATGTTAGACTGAATCTGTCAAACACAGCTTTTCACTGCTAATGAGGAGGGGTGCCAAAGAGAACGCTAACAACTAGAATGCGGGAGTCAAAACAAAAGTCCGCTGACTTGTAAGATTGTGATAATTAGAAAGAATTCATTTAACAG
>NW_005846421.1:0-655 GCF_000455745.1 Alligator sinensis
CTTCTGTGCCAGGGATGGAACCACATTGGAACACGCCTGAAATTTGGGGGTGTTTGGATTGGCCACTGGATCTGGATTCCCACATAGAGATGTGCTCCATCTCAACACTGTATTTTCTCATGGTAAGCCTGTCCCACACTGTAATACACCCCTTATTTTTGAAAGGCATAACAAAGAAAAGAAGAGGGGGAAGAAAATATCCACAGCCAGCAGCTAGATGAGCTCTGTGTGTAACATTAGCATCTTTACTTCCACTTTTCCCTGGCCAAGACTTAAGTGGCAACAACTGCAGTTATCCTATTTCCCCGACAATAATGCACCCTTATTTCCAGCAGCTGGATTTTAGGGAGAGGTGCATGGTGTATGCAAGGAACTACAGTAACAGACTGAACCCAACCCTGGAATCAGGCCTGAAAAGATTTTGGAGCTGAGTTTCCTCTCTCCTCGCTCCCCCCATCCACAGATGCCTTCCTGACAGACAATAATCAAGCCAGACAAATGACAGACCTGTTCTCTATTGGCCCCACAGATCCCTGAGCTGTCCAGTTCCACTCAAAATCTTCTTCTTTATTGTAGCTTCATTGGACCAGAAGCCAGCTCTCTTCCAAACAATGCCTATGGCATACGGGTGGGAGCATAGGCGACTGGTAGGGGA
>NW_005846422.1:0-655 GCF_000455745.1 Alligator sinensis
TGATGGTGATTTCACAACAGCCCTAATCAATATAGTCCACTGCCCCATTGGTACATCAGTGAGACCTTCTCCTGATACCCAATCTGAACCTACTTTATCGGTGTTTTGGATTTTCTCTCTTTTCCCTTTCTCTACTCCCCTTTGTCCTTCTTCTCTCCTGCCTTTGCACCCATTCCTTCAGTCTCCAATGTTAAAAAGTATGTGAACATCATCCCACTTTTCCCCCAAGCTAAGGTCAGTATGTGTCAGCCTCATCTCCTCGTCTCCCACTTGCTACCATGTCATTGGTCCCTCTCTTTCCAGACATGCATCCAACTGGGCTTGTGTGCTCTCCTCCACTGCAGTGCTTAGGAAGGAAAGAGCAGACAACCCACTGAAAACTTCCCCATTTTAACAGACATGGGTAATGAATAAGGTTTAGTCAGGGGGCATAACAAGGTCTCTGCAAAAGCACTAGAACAATAGTTCTCCTGCCCACTTTTTGGAAGTAGTGTGACGATATTCTGAAGTAAGAAAATGTTTCATGAAAAATGTAGTCGCTTTAGGAATCCTTATCTTTCATCAGAAAACTGCCTTTCAATTGAAAATAAGGAGGTCCTCTAAAAATGAAATTATGCACAGTTTCAGACAGAAATGGTGGGGTTATTCTCTTGCG
>NW_005846423.1:0-655 GCF_000455745.1 Alligator sinensis
CCTCTGCAGTAAAAGAGCCCAGGAGGGAGCAGGGATTTCAGGAGCTGCACAGAAGCACCACGATCACGCTAGCCCATTGCAGTCCGGCTTCTGTGAAGTCAAGGGATTAGGTGCCATGGGGGGTGGAATTGAATAGGAGCCTGGACTGGGAGGCATCTGGGAGTTGTCTGGGACTTTCCCAAGATACGCATGAAGCTGAGTGTTCGGGGGAGACAAAAGGGCTGGGAGATTGGCACCCCCTGAGCTCAGCGACTCGTGCAGTAGAAGCAACAGAGCAGAAACAGGCTTCTCCTCTCCCAAAGGTTGGAAAGTTTGGGGAGAAGAAACAGGAGTTTGGGCTAAAGATGCTTTGGAAGCAGGCACCTGCTTCCATTAGAAGGGGAGACCCCTCCCTACACCAAACACCCCCCCGCCAGACCGCTGGATGCTATAGTCTCACCTGCTGCTTTTCCTTTGGTCTTTCTCCTCCAAAGGCAACCCTGGTTTTTCACAGTGCATCTGTGGTTTGTTGGGGTAAGAACTGGAGAGGAAGAAACACAGCATTCACTGCTGCCCAGCCCAGCCCAGCTCTGACCAACGCCACTAGTCTCCTCTCCTTTTTGTACCTCCATTGTCAGGAAAGTAATGTCCAAACAGCCTGTTACAAGAAACAAGG
>NW_005846424.1:0-655 GCF_000455745.1 Alligator sinensis
CCTGCACCTGGGGCATGCAGCCATTGTATTCAAGACCCCTTTTGCTATTTGAAGTCTGTTCAAGGGGCTGGAGCCAGCCAGCAAGCCCTGGGCTCCCACCCTTTCTCAGTAATGGGGCAAGGGTCCTGTTACAGATGGATGCAAAAAGACATTTTAAAAGAGGTGTCAGTGGGTAGGGGGGTTGAGAAAGAAAATGCTAAGGTAAAATTTGAATATGTGTTATTGCTGCCAAACATACTGAAACAGGATGTTCCAAACCAAATGCATGCGGGAGTGATAGGAGGGGTGGGGAGCATCTCTGTTTAATTACTATCTATATCCATGGCTTGTTCACCAAAATTGGCATTGCTTTACAGAGATTTTGGGCATGACATCTCAAAAGTGTGGGTCCATTTGCCAAACCTTACAGCAGTTTCCAATTTCCACAACCAGCGGGATCTTCCAACCTTCCAAAATAGTTTCAGGACATGACACAACTTTGTTCACCCTTTTGATTTTTAATGGTAGACCCATCCCTTGAACATGCCAAGCTTCTAGCAATGCTCTACAGCAGAAAGTAAGATCAACTAGAATCTTGGCTGATACTGTTATATGTGAAAACTTGCTTATGTGGGGTAGCAAGTAAAATAAGGAAGCACTTTTATTATTCTCATGC
>NW_005846425.1:0-655 GCF_000455745.1 Alligator sinensis
CCCGCACCGGCACCGGCAGCGCCTCCAGCCCGCGCGCCAAGTCCGCACCGCGCGCAGCTCGTTCCATGCCGCCCCATTGGCTCCGACGCGGCCGCGCTCGCGCTCTGATTGGTCCCGCGGAATGACGCGAAAGGAGCAGACCCGGAAGTGTTTGTGCGCTCTTAAAGGCACTGCTTGGTCAGGAAAGGCTCGGGCGGGCTGCGCCGGCTCAGTCCCGCGTCGCCTTTAAAAGCTGCTCAGTCCTGACAGCGCGACCTTGGGGCTCGGAGCCGCACGGACAGTCCCGCCCACAGCGTGGCGCGGCGGTGACGTGAGCGTGGCGCGTGACGTCACGATGATTGGTTTATTGTCTGAGGAATAACAGATTAAGAGGGACATGGTGATGAGAACAGCGGATACTGCGCAGAGCATCATCGATGCGATTAACAGTAACAGTCATAGCCGAGTGGCCTGAGCAGATATGATGATGTCATGAATAATGATTAGTAGTCATGGTGGTATTGGTAATCACAGAACCACAGCATCGGAGACGGATCGATAGATAGATAGGTCTATATATAGATATATCTGTATATCTGTCTACCTATATTTTGTTATGGCTAATATGCTCTGATGCCATTAATATTAATATAGTCATCTGTCAATTGTATGTTAA
>NW_005846426.1:0-655 GCF_000455745.1 Alligator sinensis
CACCAGACTCGGCTGAAGGGGCTTGAAACAGTCTTTGAGGAGCAAGAGGACTAGGGCTGAGTTCACCCTCAGTTTTCCCAGAAAGCACCAACAGTCGGAGGCTGCAGCAGAAATTACAGCATTTCATGAAGCACAAAGCTCAACACTGCTGTCTCACACTCCAGCTGTGCTGGGCATTGGGCCAACACTGAGAGAGAACACCTCTAGGTGAGGTTGCCCACCAAGAAAACCTGGGCCCCAGAATTGACATTCAGGGCAAAGGAAGCTGTCCAGAAGGGCTGGAAGCTGTTCTACTACCTGTACTCACAGCAGCAGCCTCTCTAAACCAAACAGCTGATTTACTACACACAGTATCGGGCCGAGTCCCCTCCAAATCGGATCAGTGACCGAAGCTTCGCACAGCCGTATTGGACAGCCACCAGCCTGGCCTGATTTAGGTGTAGCTATGCCCATTTTCTAACATGGGGATTTCCCAGGCTTCTAGGCTTTGCTGGTTCCTCCCACACTCCTTTTTTCTGCTATGTGTCAGGGTGTTATTAAGCCTTCCCAGAGGCATTGGGTGCTGGCTGCAGCTAAGGCTGGGGACTTCAGGTGGGCTGTGCCTATTCTCCTGCTGGGACCAAAGCTGGAGGTTCCTGGCTAGGGGGTCTTTTCC
>NW_005846427.1:0-654 GCF_000455745.1 Alligator sinensis
GGAGAGGGAGAGGGAGCTGTGCCAGGATGCCACACACATCAGATCTGGAGCAGGAGGGCATGACGATGAGAGGTGGAAGAACAGCAGGAGGAAGTCAGGCCAAACTGAGCCAGGAGGTCTTCATGTGCATGGCCTCTAGACACATTGCTGGTGTAATGCATTGTGTAAGCTCATTGTCATATGTGTGTGTGACAGCAGGAGGAGCTGCTCTGCTATCTGAACCGAGCTGTAAAAACTGCAAACTGTATGAAAACTACAGCTCCCAGAGACCCTGGCAGCTAAGAGAAAGAGAAGGAGGAAAGAGGAAGTGGTGAATGAGCAAAGGGAGCAGCAGCTGAAGCAGGGGAAGCTGCGGCACAACTAGGCGCTGTAGCAGCACATCTTGGACGTGCGAACAGCAGTTGTGCACTCTCGGGCCTGGTGGCTGGCTTGGGGCTCTCCAGAGGTGTGCGAGGATACCAGCTTCTTTGAGTGAAGATCCCAGAGTGTTATTGCTTGATATCTGCTATTTAGCCATTAACTGTATGTACCTTAATGTTAACGTTGATCGATTTGTATTTATCTCTCCGTACCCCTTGGCTTGTGGCCTTGATCCCAGTATAAAATTGGGAATTCTCCTGCTGGCTTCCTGTGCCAGTTCCTAGGGCTCAGTGC
>NW_005846428.1:0-654 GCF_000455745.1 Alligator sinensis
TGGAGAGGTCACTTCTTATTATTTCAGAGATCTATTTAGATATTTGCTTCTCAACCACCAAGAAAAGTGACTAAAAAAATGACACAGCCTGGGACCCAGTATGAAGATTATGCTACATGGAGTCAATTGAAACACGGAAGTCTATTTCCTATGCCCCCACTCGCACCCCCTTTTTAGGTAAATGCATTTTTAAATATTGAAAATATACACACAATTGCTTATCATAGGATTTTTTACAAAATATATTTGACAATAAAAAATTATGAAGCATTTGAACCAAGCAATGAAAATACCTTTAGAAAATGCATACCCCAAGAAAGCAGACATGTACGGTGACACGTTAAAATATTAGGTCAGTACAGTTTTTCCTAGGTTGCATTGGAAATAAGATTTTTTAAAGCATCTTAGCAATGCCAATGTCAGTAGGAGCTAAGAACCTAACCTCCTGGCTGCCCCTGGAGATATCATGCAAAGCTCACTCTTACAAGTCAAACTTTTGTTAAACAAATTCCAGAATAGTAGCCACCTCCAAATCCTTGCCTGGTGAGGATTGTTTTGAATCATTGCAAATTGTTGGAGCCCTGATAAGTTTAAAGCAGCAGAAAGCTCTGATCCTATTGCATTTGACTGGTGAGGGGAAGCAAGAAAACCCAT
>NW_005846429.1:0-654 GCF_000455745.1 Alligator sinensis
CCTAGGCCCAATCTGGCAGAGGGTCAATCCAGGTCATTCTGGCCCCCAGCCTGAAAAGTTTTCCAACTGTTGTCCTACATCATACAAGTTGCAGAATGTCACCCAGTAATTTCCTCATTTGTATCCGGAGGCCAAGTTTTCTTTTTTTAATCTATGCCACAGGAGTATATTAGATCTTCCATCTTTTAACATCCTATTTAGGAAAACATAAATAATGTAAAGCAAATAATTTAAATCTCTTCTTGCCAGTTGGGTTTTGGTTAAAGGAAGGTTAAAATGACAAAACTGTTTACTTGGTCCAGGACAAACAAGCATTAATGTGACCCTTTCTAATGAATAGTAGGAGTTACAATCATTCTAAATAAAAAAAACTAAACCAGCAAAAAGTGACAAATCATCTGGAGGAGTAGCAGCAGATAAACTGCAAAGGTTAGCACAAAACAACCATAAGCAATGATTAAAAACAAGGGCAAAAATACAAACATGCTTATATATTAACATAATGTTTTGCATGCTCTCCTTTGCAGTACCAGTCTAGTAAACATCTGTTGACAATTTGTTCAAAATGCATGTGACTACCTGTTTGAATAGAAGGTAACTGAATACCAGGCTAAGCAGGTAACAAGACAACAACTACTTATAAAAAAAAAAAAA
>NW_005846430.1:0-653 GCF_000455745.1 Alligator sinensis
CAGCTGGAGATGGAGGAAAGGTGAGGGTGATAAAGTCTGTGCCATAGGCAAAGATAGTGACCAAAAATAATAGCATTGCCTGGTTAAAGACCTGCCGAACTCCCCTGGAGGGACTCTGAACAGGATCTTTCACCACCTGCAGAATAGGACCCCACTAGCAAATAGGCTGCTTCGCCCAGCTCATTGCAAGCAGCGGCAATTAAGCTGCCAGTGAAGAGCAAACCTTGGCCCCTGGCTGTTTCCATGCTGTGCAAGTGTGTGTGCGTGTGTGTGGACAAAGCACGGGGCTTGGCAGCTCCATAGCCATCATGTCACAGGGCAATGCCCTGGCCAGGCAGCTCCTTCCATGGGGCAACCATGGCACAGACATGGTACCTGGTCCCCAAGACGCTGCGAGTGTTGAGGGGCCTGCTGTGTAGAGGTCCTAACCCGAAGGACATGCAGGCAGCAGGGGATGTCGTCCACCCTCTGTATGGTGCCACCTCTTGCCCATCGTGGCAAGGCAGCACCGCCTCGGACCCCACTGCATGCAGCGAACATCAGCCAGCTCCTGGCCACCTGCCTGTGGACCAGGCCACAGGGACCTTTCCCATCCACACTCCTTCGGCAACAGAGACTGGCCGGGATGGAGGCACAGGCTTGTGGTCCTGCTT
>NW_005846431.1:0-653 GCF_000455745.1 Alligator sinensis
GCTGGTCCCCGCCTGTACCGCAGGGCTAGGGTAGGGGGGACTGGGAGCGAGTGGGCATGCAGGAGCCAGCAACAGCCAGACACAATTGCAGGGCCTGCACCAGTGTCCTGGGGCCAGCGCCAGCGGGGCCCAGAGTGGGATGGTAGAAGGGCGGTATCCTGGCCAGCAGGGGCTCTCCGGAGCCAGGCCAGCTCCCCTCTCTTCCTGCTGGTGCAGCCCGGCCCAGCACCATAGAGTCCTGCCAGCCCGAAGCCCCTGCTCTCGGCCATGCCAGTGCTGGGCCCAGACACTGGTGCAGCCTGGCACTCCCATACAACTGTTGGCTCCTGGCTGCCTGTTTGCTCTCACTCCCCGCACCTCCTCCCCTGCCTTCCTCACTGTCCTGACCACCTGCCAGCTGTTCTGCACCACATGGCTCTGGAGTGCGCGGCTGGACCGCTGGACTAGGCAGGGGCTTCCGGCTGTGGGGTGGGGAGGGCGGGCTATCCTTGCTGTTGCAGGATTCTGCCCTGACTTCCCCTGGGCCCTACTGTTCCTGGCTCCTGGCATCTTTGACAGGCAGCCAGGGGCAGATAAATATAAATTTTCTAATTTTTTTAGGGGCCCTGCGGGCCAGATAGAATGGCCTGGTGTGCCAGATTTGGCCCATGGGC
>NW_005846432.1:0-652 GCF_000455745.1 Alligator sinensis
CCACCTGGGCAAAATCAGTTTGGTTTGAACATAGACTCGTCAGAGCTAAAAGCATGAGCATCTGCTCTGAACTCGGGGAGCAAGGACCACATTTTCTGTATATCTCTCGACTTCTCCCTTACGCTCCCTGCCCTGGGTGGGGGTTGTGTCCAGCTGGGTTAGACACCCAGGCTCTCCATCCCACCAGAGGACGTAGGTTTCTTTGAAGAGCCATCCAGATTTCAGGGCCGAGATGGTGCAGTAGAGGCAATGTCCATCGTTCTCCCTATAGCCTCGTGGCTAGTGCACTCACCCACAAAGTGGGTCATTTAGGGTCTTGCACCTGCTCAGCCTAAGGGGGTTTTAACCCTCAGATCCCACTTCCCAGAAGAGGGCCAACCTCAAGGGTGTAGACTAGGCTTGTCCAGGGCAGCTTCCAGCGTAAGTGAGGCTAGCAGTTAAACCAAAATGCCCCCCCTGCCCCCCCAATAAATACTGAGGTCAGCAGCTGCAGCAAGGAAGTTATCTCTCAGACTGTTTGACCTCCTGCTATAGGGCAGACAGTGATTCCCGGGTTATTATCGGGACTGATTAGGTTCCTCAGGACTCGCTTTGCTTTCACCAGTATGGGTTGCAAAGCAAAGTGGTGCGTGCGTGGCTCAGATAGGCAGGG
>NW_005846433.1:0-651 GCF_000455745.1 Alligator sinensis
TTGGGACAGTCATGACCCACTGCTAGCAGAGCCCCTGGGGCTGCACATGGTGTGCAGAGTTGGCCCAGCTCCACTTCAAGCGTGCCTTTGAGCAGGACTGGATCGGCTCTTGCTGCCACCTGGGGCTTCTGGCACCACACACAGGAACCTCATACCAGCAGGTCAGATTGCCTTCTGCCTCCATGGAGTGGCTCAGCCCAGCCCGACACTGCATGGGGCACATGCAGACAGGACCCAGTCCGGCCTGCTGGAGCACAGCTCCTATGTGCAATGCCAGGAACCCCAGGTGGCAGCAAGAGCTGATCTGGTCCTGCCCAAGGGTTCGTGCCAGTGGACCAGACCAGATCTGTGCACCATGTGTAGTCCCCGGGTCTCAGGCAGTGCCGCACACTGCTGGGAGAGCTCTGCCAGCAGCGGGCCGTGAGTGCCCTGATGCCCCACTGCTGCTGCTGTGGGGGCAGGGAGGGGACTGTGCACTGTGTGGGGATGCAGGTGTGGGACCTACCCCTCCTGAACTGTCCCTCCCCACACCTACAACCTCCCCACAATCCACCCACAAGCCCCACACCCCTACCCACAAACCCCACACTCCCAAACCACCCCCACCCCGCCCCCACATACCCACCCACAAACCCCACACAATCCACCCAC
>NW_005846434.1:0-651 GCF_000455745.1 Alligator sinensis
CCTGCCGCAGGGAAAGCAGGAGCCGACGTCCCGCTTCTATGAAACGTTGCGTGACCCACAACTACATAATACTGTAAACGGGGCTGATGAATAACAACGCGCTGCTAGCTGCAAAGGTTCAGGAACAAGCGTGGTACGAAGAGACAGCAGGACCATCAGGGGATGGCACACCGCGGTCCATCACACCTACCTGGCTGGCTGAAGAAAGGGGCTGCTTTTCTTCCCTAGTTTAGAAGCGTGGACCATCGCACCTAGTCCAACCCCCTGCTCCAGGCAGGACCGGCCCCACCTGGCTCTTACAACCCGCCTGAGCATGCAGCTTTGCTGCTCCAGGGCAAGCAGGCAGGGCCGGGTGCAGGGAAGGGGCCAGAAAGCAGCAGAGCCCGGGCAGGATTTGAGCAGAGCTGGTCCCTGGGGAGAGGCTGGTGCGGGGGCTACTCACGGCCGCAGAAGGGCTCCAGCGGGGACCAGGTGGAGCCGCGCAGGCACAGCCGCGTCTGCACCATCCCGGGCAGCTTGTGCAGCCCGGCCAGGCACTCGTAGGTCACGGACGCGCCCTCGGGGAAGCTGGTGGCGGGGTCGGCGGGGCGGGCGCCGCGCACCGGGGGCGGGGGCCCGCACTCACCTGCGGCGGGAGCAGAGCCGGTTGCA
>NW_005846435.1:0-651 GCF_000455745.1 Alligator sinensis
CGCCTGCTCGCTGTTGCTTCTGGACCACCTTGTCAGTGATGTCCAGGCCATGATGAGTAGAGGCTCGGGGCAGGTGTCAGGTGCACAGGGCTCTCAGCTGCTCTGAGTCAGGGACCAAGCCCCTCTCCTGGGACCAATTAATACAGCAGCTGGGGCGGGAGAGGAAACCTGGGGGCTGCTGATGTGTGCAGGGCTTCCTCTCTGCTCCGCAGGGCCAGCGTGCCCCTGCCTCGGGGCCGTGCTGGGGGCTGGCGGAAACGCTGGGTCTAAATAATTGGGTTTTCCCCAGTGATTAGCAAAAAGAGGAGGGACAAGCCCTAGGGCTCAGGGCAGGGCACGGGGTCTGAGCTGGGGCAGGGCTCCAGATGCCAGGGTTTCGAGGTTGGCTTGCTTTCGAGAAAGGGCCCGGGTGAACCTGCTATGTTTCTACATATTTTGGTCTAGGCAGCTGGTCTCACCGGAGGTGAGAGGGGCCAGGGCATGGGGGAGCTGCAAGGCCCATCCCTTCGGCAGCGGTGATGCCCCAGGTGTGGCCAGGCGCAGCTGCCAGGCTCTGGGGAGCACGGGGCCACGGCACAACGGCACGGGCAGGCTGACTGAAGCAGGGCTGACCTCTAGCGCTGGCAGCAGGAAATTGCAAAGCACGGTCCC
>NW_005846436.1:0-651 GCF_000455745.1 Alligator sinensis
CTTTTAGTTATGACACAGGTTCCCGAGTCTGTCTTTAATATGCTAAGAATACTGTTCCTGCTCAAGGAAGGAGGTTTCAACATGCAGCGACTCCGCTTCGCCTGGGTGTTTAATCACCTTCAGAAGCTGCTCGTTGCATGTACCCTCTCCCAAGAACATTGCTCTTTAAATAACTTTTTGCAACAGTGGCATGAGGTGATTATGTCTGCAAGGAAATCTATATCGTGGTATCATCATAA
Source organism: Alligator sinensis (assembly GCF_000455745.1). NCBI lineage: Eukaryota > Metazoa > Chordata > Crocodylia > Alligatoridae > Alligator > Alligator sinensis. The sequence goes on from NW_005846436.1 coordinate 240, forward strand.
TTTTCATTAGCACACTGAATGATGACAGCTCCTTCTCTGCTCAGATTGATGTGATTACCACTTTGAAGCCCTGGCGCGTTCCCCTAACTCCCGACATCTGGGAGAGAATGATGGGAGGCCGAGCAAGCTTTCAAAGTCATTACTCGGTACAAAGGGAGGGTTAGCCTCATTTGGTCCAGTAGCTCCTGTCGCCAGAGGTAATGGCCTTCATCGGTTGCTACCGCTAGTGAAATTCTTGCAGCGATCACACAAATATCTCGTGCCATTCGGGGTGGAAAGTACCTTGAAACAACCGTGTGACCTGGAGCGGCAGTGACCGGGATGAACCGTGCTTTCTCATTTAAACCTAAAAGCCTACACGTTGGTAGGAGTGTGGATTGAGGGGTTTGAGAGCCAGTAAAAAAAAAAAAAA
>NW_005846437.1:0-650 GCF_000455745.1 Alligator sinensis
CCCCATCCCCACCCAGTCCTACAGCACGTGTCCTGATGCCACCTCCCCGTCCCGTCCTACAGCACATGTCCCGACGCCCCCTCCCCCCATTCTACAGCGCATGTCCTAACGGCCCTTCCCCCCCATCCCACAGTGCATGTCCCGATGTCCCCTCCCCGCCCCGTCCTACAGTGCCTGTCCTGACGCCCCCTCTCCGCCGTCCTACATCATGTGTCCCAACAACCCCTCCCCGCCATTCTACAGCACATGTCCTGACGCCACCTCCCCTGTCCTACAGCGCATGTCCCGATGCCCCCTCCACGCCCCATCCTACAGCGCATGTCCCGATGACCCCTCCCCACTCGGTCCTACAGCACGTGGCCTGATGCCCACTCCCCACCTCATCCTACAGCATGTGTCCCGATGCCCCTGCCTGCCCTGTCCTACAGGGTGTCTCCCGACACCACTCCCCGCCCTGTCCTACAGCGCGTGTCCCAACGCCTCCTCCCCCACATCCTACAGTGCATTCCGACGTTTCTTCCCCTCCTGTCCTACAGCACATCCCGAGGCCCCGTCCCCACTGTCCTATAGCGCATGTCCCAATGCCCCTCCCCGCCCCATCCTACAGCGCAGAATTGAACGCTGTTCAATTCTGAATCCTGCGTCACTTC
>NW_005846438.1:0-650 GCF_000455745.1 Alligator sinensis
CCTTTTTTGTGTCCTTGTGACAAGGAATTTATTAGAATTTGCAGATTTTGTTGGAATCTGAGAGGCCGCACGGCAGGAGGAACAGAGCAGGTTTCTTCCATTGCTCTGCACAACCTGGGCCAAACCAGCACAGCAACTCTTTCATAATCTTCCTTCTTGCTTTTTCTGCTTTCATGGCACCCTCACTGAAGGCTTTTGTGCCTTGTACCTGGCAATGTGGAGTGTGCAGGGCCTTGCAGGTTTTCAAGGGCTTTTTATATTGCTTTGCATTACTTGTACCCTTTCTTTTGGTCTTTGATTTCTGATATCAGACCACAATAAAACCTATAGCTCTGTCAGTGTTTTTGGTAACCATGGTACGGCAAATTATTTAAAGAGGTAATATATTTACTTGCAAAGAATATTTGTTTTAATGTGGAAATATATACCATGTATTTTGTAACTTACGATTAAACTGGTCTCAAACAGGCATCTCTTCCCTTCCTTATTTCTCTCTGACTCTTGCAGCATTTTGCGTCCTGCTGGAATACACGTATCATCAGTCAGACAATAACAGAGGTTGGGCTAGAATTAAAGTTAAGAGTCCATCTTGGTAAGTTGGGGTAAAACAAAATACAAGGATGGTGCATATAACAAAATGTCAGGATGCT
>NW_005846439.1:0-649 GCF_000455745.1 Alligator sinensis
TAGGGTGGGGGGACACAGTGTGGCAGGGACCATCTTGTCCCAGGTTGGGGATGGGCATGGGCTGACCCTAAGGTGTGACCCCGCCACCCCTACCCCACCACACACACACACACACACACACACACACAGACACACACACACACTGCTCTGCACTCTTGCAGCACATTGGCTTCAGCTTGGTCCTGCCAGAGATGCTCTGTGGCCTTCAGTGTAATTATACCTCAGCCCCACTGCCCCACAGAGCTGGGAACAGGATTGCCTGTGCCCCTGCTGGTTCTCATTAGTGCCACCATCCAGCTGGCCAAATAGCATGGCTAATTAGGACTCATTCATCCAGCCACAGCAGCCGTGGTACTCCCAGGGAACAGGGCTGCCTCCAGAATGGATTCATCCTGCTGAGGGGACCCAGGACTGCCAAGGGCTGTAGGTTTGGGGATATCCCAATACTCTATGAGCATTGCTTCGGCATGGATCTGCCCTAGAGCTTCTGGTTCATGTCATGCCCCGGGCAGATCAACGCTCGTAACTCCATTCTGTCTCCTGGGAGTTACTCTGTGCCAGGGGCTGGCTCACAAAGGGCTGCAAGGCATTACAATGTGCTGTTCCACACCTGCAACGCACCGCCCAGAAGTGCCTGTATTTCAAGGGT
>NW_005846440.1:0-649 GCF_000455745.1 Alligator sinensis
CATTTCCCAGCCACCCCTGCCCGCATGGCTTATGCCAGTGATCAGGGTAGTAGAATTTCTGGATTATTGGTGAAAAGCTAAACTATTGTCATCATATTTCTCATCATTACTTAGACAATGTTTGAATCTAATTTCAATCTCTGGCAAATGAGTATTTATTCATAGAAAAATACTGGAAGTTCTTAAAATTACAGAGATATTGCTTTGTTAGCCAAATTTTCCGTGGCTAAACAGTGACAGAAGTTGCTAGTTCATCTGAGTTTAATGTGCTATTTTTCTGATGAAAACAACTGTTCTCTCTGAGCTCAGATCATCAAAATCACTTCAACTAGTTTTGTGTTAAATCTTTAATTGTTCTTTCCAGAGATGGAACATGAATGTGTGTCTTTATGATCAGGTGGCAGGTCTCTCTAAATTTAGTTGCCCTGAAATTTTATAATGAAATAAAATTATAATTCATCATATTAAAATATTCTGCTAAAATTTTTACTACAGAAATGAAAATACGAAATATGTTCTTCCTGGAAACAGGGAACCCAGGTACTGGATAATTATATCTGATAAGAACATAGGAAGTGCCATACCAAGTCAGACCAGTGATTCATCTAGCCCAGTATCCTGCCTCTGGCAGTGGCAAGTAATAGACACT
>NW_005846441.1:0-649 GCF_000455745.1 Alligator sinensis
GCTTCACTGGGGTCACCCAATAGCACTGCCAGGTAAAAGGAGGCTTCAGAGAGTGCAGGCAGGGGCAGCGAAGTGGCTGGTTTCTTCATTTAAGGAAGCCCTTTTCCAAACTGGTTAGGGAAGCAGTGCTGGCATCCCTGGAAACTTGTTAGTCCCGGCTATTGCAAGCACAGGCCATTTTTGATGACCATTTACAAGCTGGGCAGTGCCGTTCGAGTTGCCATGTGGGCAAGGGTTCAGAGGCTAAGGTAGGTGGCTGAGGCTGGACTTAGTGGAGTGGGACTCCATTATTTAGGGGCTTGATTTGCCTCTCTAAAGCCGCTCGGTACGGGGGTATAAACCTACCCACACCTTGTGTCTGTGTCTGGTGGAAATCCCAGTCCTGCTCTCTGGATGCTTCTGTCTACAGGCAAGTTGGCAGTGGGTGGGTGGAGAGTGGCTGGCAACGGTCTGAGCCTTGGCTCCTTTCCCTTGGTTGTTTGGCAGAATCACTGGTCATCATAAGGGAGGAAATCAGCTGCACCCTTTCAAGCACTGCAGTAATGTATTTTCTCATCTGGAGCAAGGAGGAGAAGTGGTATCAGTAATTCCCTGCTCCTTGCTCAGCCTGGGCCTAAATGGCCAATCTCACCTAAAGTATTTTGCAGAG
>NW_005846442.1:0-648 GCF_000455745.1 Alligator sinensis
TGGTTTCTCGTTGCTGCATCGTTGTGCTAATGGATAGCTGTGCGGCGCTTTCAGCTCATGCCATCTCTGCAGTGTATTAGTAAGAGGATCTCCTTTGTTTGTTCTTTTTTGTTTGAAATTGCTGTAGACACGACTAGTCCAGAAAGCATCCTCAGAGTCTCTTTCTTTCCCCAGCAGCGAACACTGGAGCTAGCAAATTATGTACCTCCTGCAAATAGATCTTGGTTTCATCCCAGGTGTGACTTGCATTAGTGACCAAACTCTTGACTTTATGGTCAACATCAATTGTGTAGACCAGATCCTTGAGTAGTGGTCACTGGCATGGCTCTTGATTTCAATGAGAGTCTGAAGCCCTGCTTTTCTCAAGTATTGACTCTCATATACATTAGCGCGGAAGGGTCTCCTAAGTGAGATCTGATCCGGTTACAACCCTTGTAAGCTACAGGACACACAAAGCACAGGATGCTGTTTGCCTTCTGTGCAATCCATGTTTTCTTGCTACAGGCTCCAATTTCCCAACCATTTTACACGCCTCGTTTTTGAGTCTCGCAGCCATTGCAGGGGTCTTCGTAAGGGTGTATCGTATCCCATTCCAAACAATGGGACTCGTCTCAAAAACTGAGCATTTCCCAGTTTAATGACTTCATT
>NW_005846443.1:0-648 GCF_000455745.1 Alligator sinensis
GTGAGAAAGTTTTTCCTAATATCTAACCTACCTAGTTATCCTACAACTAGTCCATATTTACATTGTGTGCGGGATGAAGTTTAAGGCCCACAAGCCACAAACTCCTGAACCCCACTCTTGATCTCATAAGCCCCCAGTCCCAAACCTCATCTCTCTGGCAACAGCCTACTTTATTCTCATCGGGCCTTGGTGCAGACCGTAATGCCAGCTGTGTCCCCTCGCCAACCTGAACATCATCACTAAACCAAACTGCATCAAATATAACATCTGGGCTTCATTCATCTGATCCTCTACCAACCTCCTATGCACCGTTACTTTCTCACCGTGTTCCTCTGCTGTCTACATTGGACAAATGGGGAAATCCCTAATTAAAAGAATGAATGGATATCGAATCCAGAAAGGCGCAAAAGCCGTTGGCAGGACGCTATCATCTCCCTGGATAGTCCATCGCTGACCTCAAGAGTAGCTGTTCTGAAACAGCAGAACAACTTGAACAAGAAATCATCCATAAACTGCCTGGTGTTAAGTAGTCTCAGCAGAGACTCTGAACTTTAATCGTATTACCTGGGCTAGCTAGAAACTCTGGCTGTTGAATACATTGAGGATTTACCCAGGAATAACTGCCTTGTTTATTGCTACTGACCTTAT
>NW_005846444.1:0-648 GCF_000455745.1 Alligator sinensis
AATTGATATGAATCATCTCAGTAATGGATAGACAATAGTTACACTGCATGAAATTTCAGTGTATAACGGGTTTCATTAAAATCAAGCAGGAATAAAAAATATTCTTTTACAAAGTGAAATACTCACTCCAGAAATGTCAAAAGTTCCTGAGTCTTTTTACCCTTGCATTTTGTGCATTATGATACTGCCTTTATTACACACTAAAAGACTTCACAAAATGTAAGGCCAGAGGACCATTACAATCAGCTGGTCTGACTGTACTGGAACAACAGGGAAGGCTTTGTGCTCCTCCCTCTACCCGATCCACACCCATGGCATGGTGGGGAACACAGAAACGGCCGGTTGCCAAGTTGGGGGAGAAAAACCCAGCCTGGAGTAGGTCCTGAGGAGACCTGGGAAAACTCCACACAAACTCACTTGAGGGTGCAGCTAAGTGGCAGCATGCTGAGAGGCCAACAGATTGGTTGCCTGGTGTTTTGACAGAGAAGAAAAGACAGCTGCTGCTGACTGAAAGGAGGGAGCAGTGTGCCAGCTGCAGTGCTGCCAGGTGTGGGTAAGAGGGGCAAATGGCCCCAGACTTTTCTGTTATTGTATATTTCTGTTAATCACTGGTGAATGTGGAGGGAGTGTAGGGATGGAGGAGCTCCC
>NW_005846445.1:0-648 GCF_000455745.1 Alligator sinensis
CCAAACTGAACAGCCTCACTCGGTAGGGGGCTGGGGGAGAAAGAGAAATCACTGGAGTGTCTTCTAACTTGTCACATTTTCAGCTGCAATTTCTAGGCAGGGAAGAGTGTGCCAAGAGTTCCCCCATCCCAACCTTGTATAATTGAGATCTTCCACCCCCAACCCCCACAGTAAAAAATGGCAGGGGATGGGGGCAGGAAATGCATAAGAAGTAGTCAGGTGGAAAGCAGCAAGAAAACCAGCTATGGAGGTTGCTGGGAACCTCCGGGGCTGGCAGGGGTACCAGCTGCATCCCCAACCCCAGGTCTGGTGCTGGGAGAGTGGCAGTGGCACAGGCCACACCGCTGGTGCAGATATGGAGGGCAGTGCCCACCCTGCAATCCACATGATGCCCAGGGTCTGGGAGGCTTCTGGGAAGTCTTATGAAGGGTTTACCCCCCTCGCTCAGTATGAGCTTTGTGTGCTGTGGGGCGGGAGGGGGTTGTTTTACCCACTCCTCAGTGTACACAGGCCCCTGGGTGGGACTTTTGGGAGTCTCTGGGATGATCCCCCTAGCCCAGAGTGTCAGCTCTCCCTGCAGTGTTGGGGCTGGGGGGGCTGCAGGTGAATTCCTGCTACCCTTTGGGTTTTACCCACTCCCCCGAGCCT
>NW_005846446.1:0-647 GCF_000455745.1 Alligator sinensis
CTACTTGTTCCCAGGGAAACAAATGTCTGCATTCATCTGGACATGGCCTGTGGCTAGAAGGAGGTGCAGGGAACCAAAGCATCTATCCTCTGCACCTGGCCTAGACCCCAGGGACCTAGGCTCCCAGACCTGTTACAGGGATCCGTTGCAGGTTGCTGGAATAGAAATTGACACACGTGCAACTAACAGAGGAGACACAATCTAGGTCTCCTCTGTCAAAGCTTCATGGGGAGGTGGGTTATAGTTCACTGTAACTGCATGTTGCTAACCAAGGAGAGACCAAGTGTACTAGAGTAAAGACCTAAATTATACATTAACTCCAACACTGCAGAGCCAGTGGGCGTTTTAGAGTTTGTGTCCTTTACTGAACGCAAAAGTAGATTTGACAAGTGCTGCATATTGCTAGACTGAAGGATTTTAAAAATTAAAGAAATAGGACATTTGCAAGAAAATGTTGCAATCATTCTTTTAATGCCTACAAATTAAAACATTATTCCATTTAAGGTTTTTTAAGTGATCTTTTTCCTTTATGACTATAAATTCTATTTTTGTTACATTTCAGAAGAAATTTAATTCAGTGCCTTGCTTTTCCAAATATATTAAATTTGAAGGCTTTCTGTAAATGTTAGATCGATAAAAGAAAAACC
>NW_005846447.1:0-647 GCF_000455745.1 Alligator sinensis
CAGATATCAAATGAGGGTTCAGATGCTGGCTCTGGAAATGTGCCTGTGAACTGGCCTGTCCACGTGGTGGCGACCCCAGGGCATGTTGCTGGGGCTCAGTCTCTGCTGGGTTGTTTGGTTGTCTTCAACTGGGACAAACTCATAGAATAATGAAGAGAGTTTCTGTCGGGACACAAGGACTAAAGTATTGAAAGTGAAGCAGGTGCTATACTTACCACCTTTTTTCATAGTAAAGTGCAAGCTCCTTGGTTCATGGTCTGTACCAGCGGTATCCAACATTTTGCCCAGTGGCCTGGATGGGCAGTTCCCAATCTGTCTGCAGGCCAGATCCAACTGGTGGTCCTGATCTGGCAATGAGTGTGTGTGCGGTGGGGCTTCCATCTATCTAATTGGGCGGGGTGGGGGGGGGAGCAGACCAGGCATGGCCCAGCCCCAGGGTGGGGGCACGGTTGGGTCCTAACTCCTAACCTGAAGCTGCAGGTGCAGGGGAGGGAAGGGGGCATGGCCCAGGCTCTACGGAGAGCAGAGACGTTTAGGAAGGGGGTGGGGGGGGGGGTGGCAAAGCCCAGCCCCAGCCTTGCAGGGGGGAAGTCTCCACTAGTCAGCCAGAGGTTGGACACCCCTGATCTATGCCATTCTTTTGATAT
>NW_005846448.1:0-647 GCF_000455745.1 Alligator sinensis
CAGAGTTCTCCTAAGACCCCGAACTTCCTTTTCTCCTACAGCCATCCCCAGCCATAGCCTAGAAAATGAGACTAATAACAGACAGTGGATATTCTCGTATTCTCAGAATTTAGCATATCAAAGCACTTCATTAAGACTCATTAAAGCTGTTACAGGGCCAGATCATTACATTTCTGCAAAGTTCATACTTTCTGTATGTAGCAATACAGACACTTTAAAAAAGCAATTCAAGCTCACTGCTTTTTAGGCCTTAATTAGGTCATGAATTATAGCCTTGGAATTTAGGGCTTTTTAATTTGCACGTAAAAGAAGCGGTGGTTTCCCTCTCTTTTTTGTAAACAATTTTCTTTCAAAGTTCACGGGCCACATCTGTGGGTGGTATCACCATGCACAGAAATAAACTTGTAGTGCACTAGAAACAGAGACAGAGAGAAAGACACTTCCCTTTTCTCAAATTACAGGCAACCCCCCTAGTGCTCTTATTTGGTTCTGGAAAAACTGAACACTAAGCAAAACAGCATTAAGTAAAACCAGTTCTCCCATGGGAATGAATGTAAGTAGAGATCATTTGTTCCCGAAGCTCCCTGCTAGTACTATGAAATCACTGAAATCTCCGACTAGTATTATAAAATCAATTAATTCAAACA
>NW_005846449.1:0-647 GCF_000455745.1 Alligator sinensis
TAAGGGGCAGTGAGATATTCAATGGACAGGGAGCAGGTAAGGGGAGGTAACCATAGTTATGATAGTAAATGAGTAAAATAGTAATGACAAGGCCAGAATAACAAAGCCTTGGCTGGGGTGCCCTAGTTGGGGCTGGGCCTGCCCTTCAGGGGGTTGGACTAGATGTGACCTCCTGAGGTCCCTTCAACCCTCGTTTTCTGTGATTCTATTAATAGCTTCTCAATATGGGAGGCAACATATTTAACACGACTCAACAAAAATCCTAAGGATCCTTTTTCCTGGGGACATAAATAATAGATTCATAGATATTAGGGTCAGAAGGGACCTCAATAGGTCATCAAGTCCGACTCCCTGCCCTGGGCAGGAAAGAGCGCTGGGGTCAGACGACCGTAGCTAGGTGCTTGTCCAGTCTCCTCTTAAACACCCCCAAGGTAGGGGAAAGCACCACCTCATTGGTACTCTATCATTCTAGCCCTTAGGTTGGTACTTAAGGTATCAGTTTAATTTTTCACTGTCTTCATTTTCACTCACTCTAGACTTCTCCATTTTAAAGGGGAAGTGGTAAATGGAGAAATACTATGGCACGGACCTTCCTTTTCCCCCAAGCACCACCTCGTTGGTACTCTATCATTCTAGCCCTTAGGTTG
>NW_005846450.1:0-647 GCF_000455745.1 Alligator sinensis
GCATTGTGCCAGCCAGCCCAGCCTGTCCCCATAACACGCGGCTCTGAGCCCCTTTTCCCCAAATTGGGAGTCCCTGGCCCCCAGCCCTATGGGGCCCTTACCTGAATTTCTGCTATGGCAAGGAGGGAGGGCTGGGAAATAGCCACCGAGTGAGTCTCCAGGCAAAAGCTTCTGCTCTCCATTGCCCCCTCCCGTGGGGGTGGGGTGGGTCAGGCCAGGCTGGGGTGGACCCGGAGCTGCTGCTGCAGCGGGTGCTGGCTCCTCCTGTACCGAGGCACCGGTTTTCAGAGGGGCAGCCAAGGACCGGGACCGATGATAATTATCTTATGGCTTTTGGAGGGGGTCTGCAGGCCAGATGGGATCACCTGGCTGGCTCTGCACGCTGTGTTTTTCCTGCTCCTGGTCTGTGGTCTGCTGCGTGCTCTGCTCACTCCCCTACGGCATTGTAATCCGGACAGAAAAGCATGGGCCAATGGACTGAGCATAGGGCTGGGAGCCAGGATCCACGTCTTGCTCCCATGCTACTGACTGATTTCAAATGGATCATGAGGGCATGTCCGGTGGCCTTAGCTGGTGCTACCAGCGGCAAACCCATCCACATTGGTGTTAGCTGATTGTATCATTAAAGGGAGCTGTATTTTTGTGCT
>NW_005846451.1:0-646 GCF_000455745.1 Alligator sinensis
CTGGCACTCCTTTTGAAGCTGGCCTACTGGGTAGCCACAAACAGAAGGACTGTGGGACATATTTGGCACCTGGAATAAAGGAGCAAGTCAGATGTGGCTGCTAACCAGGAAGGAAAGGGGAAAGGTGGTACTGAATCCTTGTTCCCAGTTAGGTAGGTGCTTTCTCCCTTCCACTATCCTCCCAGCGTTTTTCTCCCAAGGACTGGAGGAGGGCTGAAGAACAGGGGTTCTGCCTGACCTGTGCTTTGGTGGTTACATTGCTCTTTTGGGAAGCAAAAGGACACTGTTCAAATCCCTCCCAGGACCACTAGCAGCCAAGTGAGTACAAAAGCCATCGGGGAAAGAGGGACAGACATACATAGCTTTACCCTTTCCCATAGGTAGTCTGCTGACTACAGGCTCTGGACAACTCTTTTTCAAGGTTTCTGAGTCCATTATGAACCCACTAAGGGCACATATATGGGATATAGCTGATACCATGCATGCTCAGTCCAAGGGATGAAACACTCACCCAGGAAGGGAGCGCTATGTATCCAGGGGCATAGAGTGGTTAGAAACAAGAGGAAGTTGCATAGGGGTGGTCTTGAAGTACTGGGAACTGTGGGGCTTGTCAAAAGCAGCAGCTGGCACAGGAGGAGTGGTGGAG
>NW_005846452.1:0-646 GCF_000455745.1 Alligator sinensis
AAATTTTCATTGCTCTGAAAATCCCAACCTTACTTTCAACAGCTTGCATTTAGAGAAGCATACAACCAAGTAAGAACAACAAAAAGTCTGTTCTGGAGAGAAACCCCCTGATATTGGTTCGTCTCAGAGGGTTACAGAAGACTCCATCCTAAGCTGCATCTGACAGCAAAGAGACATTTTCAGTTAGAAACAGACTGAGTAGACTCGGACTCACCTTGTTCACCAAAGAGAATAAGTCTGGAGAAGTGTTTGGAAAAGCCTGGATTGGGGAGAGCTTATATACAATTCCTCACATTGCCTGGAGGGTCCAAGACAAACTTACACATGCAATCATAATTATTTACCAGCCCAAATGTGTAGCGTAGGTAAGTCTTCAAAGGGATGAAAACATTTTGCTCAATGTGTGAATTAATTAGTTGTGTTAAAGCCCCATGTAGCGTGGTTTGCACATTCCACCCTAGAAGCTTCTTTCATCTTAAAACTTTAAGTACTATATTAGTTTTTGGTATCATTCTACTTACCACACTGAATTTGCAACAGGAGGCTGCTGTCTCTACTAATTTAGCAAGTCTTTAATACTTCCCATCAAGGTTCAGTTTTATCACAGCATTGTTTCACACATGCTTGCATTTGAGTGCTTTAGTCC
>NW_005846453.1:0-646 GCF_000455745.1 Alligator sinensis
AGGCACCTGGTGACCCCCTCCCAGCCCCCAGCTGGGCTGCATAGATGATCGCCAGGCAGGGGGCAAAAAAGGGGAGCCAGGAGGTATCATGGGAGGGAGCCATGGGATCAAGGTGGGGGGCAGCTTGTGGGGTCCGTATAAAAGAGTGTGTTTGGGGTGGGCCGTTTATACTTGCCAAGTTTATGGAGCACGGGACCGTCACATGCCAAGGGGGAGCCAGCTGTGGTGTGTGTATGTGTAACATGTGGTAACATAGGACATGTGGGGGTGGGAATCTATGCACATAAGTGTGCGCATCTAGGTGTCAGGCTGTGCGTAGGGGGGTGTGTGTGTATGTGAGACCAGAACCCCTGGGTTCTATGTCCGTCCCTCCCTCCTCTTGGCGGGCCGGGGCCTGTGGTGCAAGGAGCCCTGCGTGTCCCAAGGATCCCCCGAGCTGTGTGGCCTGGCGCCTGGTGCTCATGGCGGGGTCCCAGTGGCCGAGGGGCGGCTGTCAGTGACTCGCGTTGCGGCTGCACCCGGGAGAGGTTTCCTTTTGTCTGCAGCTCTCCTGCCTACTGGGCCTGGGGCTCCAAGGGCTCCCGCAGCAGGAAACCGAGCGGTCCCCCAGGTGGATCCTGGAGGAGTGGGGGGTGCAAGTCCTGGG
>NW_005846454.1:0-645 GCF_000455745.1 Alligator sinensis
CTTGAGCCAGACCTGTCTATCAGCCTAAGCCCCATCCCATTTGTAGCCCTGGGTTCAGGCTGTTGCCCAAGCCTGGCATCCCCTTCCCTGGTCCCGCCCACTCTGCCTGTCTGTCATCCTCAAGCCCCACCTCTTCTGATTCAAGGTGCAGGCTCTCACCCACCCCAGGCCCTACCCATCACGCCAAGCCCCACTCCCCCAGCCTGTCCAGCACACTCAGGCCTCATCCTTGGCACTACCAGGCTCAGGCTTTCACCAAACCCAGGCACCCACAGGCCCTGCCCACCCCTCTAAGACCCTCCCCTTGCCTGCAGACCCGTTGGAGGCTGTGTAGCTGGTGCTGGAGCCCTAGGGGCAGGTGCTGGAGGTAACGGGCATGCGGCTCAGCTGCACCGGGGAAGGTGGGGGGGCCTGCCCTGCACCCGCCTGGGCCTGGTACCACAATGAGCACCCCTCTGCCCGGGCTTGTGCTGGAGCTGAGTGCCGGCCCCCAGCACTGCAGTGCCTACGCCTGCGAGGCCTGAAATGAGCTGGGCACCACCCAGTCCCTCCCAGCCACCTTTGATGTGCTTTGTGAGTGCAGGCACTGAGGGGAATGGGGGCACTGGGGTGGGGGACATTGCAATGGGGGCACTGAGGAGGGGA
>NW_005846455.1:0-645 GCF_000455745.1 Alligator sinensis
CTTGAGCCCCCTTGCAATCCACTGCAGATCACTTGACATACCATGAAGTGACCGGTTTGAACCAGATCCGACCAGTTCCGACCGGTTTGAACCGGTTCCGACCGGTTTGAACCGGTTCCGACCAGTTCCGACCGGTTTGAACCGGATCTGACTGGTTCCGACCGGTTTGAACCGGATCAGACCGGTTCCGACGGGTTTGAACCGGTTCCGACCGGTTTGAACCGGTTCCGACCGGTTTGAACCAGATCCGACCGGTTCCGACAGGTTTGAACCGGATCCGACCGGTTCCGACAGGTTTCAACAGGATCCGACCGGTTCCGACCAGTTTGAACCGGATCCGACCGGTTTGAACCGGATCCGACCGGTTCTGAACTGGTTCCGACCGGATCTGACCTGTTTGAACTGTTTCCGACCGGTTTGAACCGGTTCCGACCGGATCCGACTGGTCTGAACTGGTTCCGACCGGTTCCGACCGGTTTGAACCGGTTCCGAACGGTTCCAACCGGTTTGCACCAGTTCCAACTGGATCCGACCGGTTTGAACCGGTTCCGACCGGTTTGAACCGGTTCCGACCGGATCCGACCGGTTTATACCGGTTCCGACCGGTTTGAACGAGTTCCGACCGGTTCCGACCGGTTTTTACCA
>NW_005846456.1:0-644 GCF_000455745.1 Alligator sinensis
CCATTTTCTGGGAGTTTATCAACCAAGATTCTTGCCTGTGTATTAATCTTGGAACGTTACAGTTCAATAATGGTTCTTCTAAGGGCATTTTTTCTGTTAATTCTCAGGCATCTTCTCTTGCTAGCCGGCTGTCCTGCCATTTGGTTTGGGTCTCTAGCTGCACTCTGACTCACTTTTCAGTGCCAAAGGAGGGACGGTTTGCTGAGGAAGACTAACCTAACCACAAATGTACATGAGGTCTCCTTTGACTTGGCATCTTTCCATTGGCACAGCTGCTTACAACTTTCTTGGTCCCATCAGGCTTCTTTGTGGTTGGGTGGTCAGGTCCACGTCTCTCATAACTGCTTTCATTTAGTCTTGCCTGGCATTTGTCCCCGGGTTCTCGTCTGCTCTAGAGCAGTCGGCAGTCTCTCTCGGTGGGGGTGGTTCACTTTCATTTTGCATCTGCAGACTGTTGGCAACAACTACCTCCATCCCATCCAGATGCTAAAAGGTCTGGCCACAGGAAGCTTTAGCACAGCTCATGCACTGAGCCAGTCCCAAAGGGAAATCACTGGATCAATCTGAAATGGTTTTAATTTCCTCCCTTTGTTAAAACGTTGTCACCTTTTTAAAGAACTTAAGAATTGCCATTTACTGGGTCA
>NW_005846457.1:0-644 GCF_000455745.1 Alligator sinensis
GGCACCTTAGGCATATTGGTTTTTTGTATTAACAAAAGAGCACAAAAAAGGCTACTGCAGGGACACAGGGAAAGAAGGTGAAGCCAAAGGTGACTTCATACCAAGAAACAAGTGACTGAGGAACAACTCTGTATGTGAGCTGCAGACAGGAGTAAACAAGCAGCAAGAAGAAACAGAACTAGATGAAGACACAGAGACAAGGCTACTGAGTCAGCAGCTTACTGCAGGAGGCAGCTCTTGAGTTCAGGGCAGGAACAGCTAAGAACAGTTCTAGGAAGAAATGTTACTTCCAGGGAACCGTTAATGCTGAAAGATTAAACAGCTGACCACAGAAAAAGGGAGTTGTCCATTTACATAGCAACTGGATTACTTGAGTAGCATTGCCAGCTCTCAGGAGCTTATTGCAGGTCTCAACTTTGGTGCATTTCTTAAAACGTTTAGCTCTTGAAATCAAGAGACTACAGAAAGATCACAGCTTTCATTTAGATCAGAAGAAAGCAAGTTGCTAGCCCTCCATGGAGAGACCCTTGAAAGCATGAAGCCAGTATAATCTCAAGGCTCAGAAACCAGAAGACAAGCAGTGAATATCCAAACTGCATTCATTCTTTAGAAAACAGAATTTTTAAGCCACTCCCTTGATTTTT
>NW_005846458.1:0-644 GCF_000455745.1 Alligator sinensis
TTTTTTTTTTAATTTAGAATTGTTTATTATAAGCAGATGCCTTTCTGTTGACAACTGTAATTTTTTTCATTGTACCAATTTTACTGCTTAGAATACATGTTAAAATATGCTGTTTAAAGGAGAAACTGATTGCAGAACTTATAGTTATGTAAATGCTGCTGAGTAGTAGACTACACATATTGTATTTAGGGTGTATGTATATTAGCTAAATGATGCAATGCTTAATTGTTTTTGGTTTTACTTATCTTTCTGGTGATAACTATACTTTTTTTGCATTATAGAATTTATTCCATGCATGGACAAACTATTCGACGAATCTATACTAATTGGCTCTGGATACACAGCTCGAGAGACGCTGAGGTATAATAGAAAACTGGAGCATCTGTGCATGCCAGTATTGTGTGGTTTTTTTTAATGGTTTTTAACAGAGTCTGTAATGAATGCATCTATGATTGTGTGGTCTCAATATAAGTGTATGAGTGGAGAGTAAAATGAAAGACGTGGGCAAAAACTCTACTTCCTTGACTTGCAGGGCTTTTCAAACACACTTACTGTGGGAAAGAAGAAATATTAGGGGGTTGAGATTTTTTTTTCTGGTTTCAGCAAAATTTACACTTCCATTCGTTTGGGGAAAAAAAAAAAAA
>NW_005846459.1:0-644 GCF_000455745.1 Alligator sinensis
GTCCCCAGAGCCACCAGGCAAACAAGAACCCTTCCGAGATTTCTATACCGCCGCGTTTCCGCACTCGTGCTCCCTGAAAAAAACACCCTCTCCTACAAGAAGCGGCTCTTAAGGATTAATTATCTCACACGGCCGTGCCAAGGGAAGGCTCCGCTCAAAGTCATTAAAACTACATGAGCCTAAATGAAGCCGTTTCAAAGCCTCTTCGCTTCCCCACTTTGCTCCGTCCCCGCTCGGTCTTTGTTCCAGACGAACAATCCCCGTTTTCTGCCACGGAGGCGCCACCGTCTCGGGACTTTGCCGCCGAGCTCAGGGCTGCTAATGTATAAAGAGCAGAAAGTTGTAAGTGGAGACAGCCTTGGCTGGCGGACGGGCATGGGGCATGGCACACGGGGCCTTGAGTGGAGCATTCATGCTACTACCCGACTGAGCTCCTGTCTCCGGAGGGGAAAAGCAGCCATCAGGGAAGTCAAATTCAAGAGGTTTTAAGCTTAACCATCTCCCAGCAAGGACCAGGTCTGTGCTTTGCAGGGTGGAGGCAACTTGCCCTCCCCTCCACTCCCCCATCAACTCCCTTCCCTTTGCACATCATTAAGGCCATCGAAGCGTTATCCAGCAACCCTACAATCCCCCAGCCAGGATCT
>NW_005846460.1:0-644 GCF_000455745.1 Alligator sinensis
GGGGGACTCCACTACCCACCTCCCCCCAATATCAATATCTACAACGCTGCTTTCAGAACACCTTATCCTTTATTCCTAGTCGCCTCCCCACACTAATGATGGGGTAGGGGTGGGCAGCCATACCCACTAACTTACATGTCATTTGTAAAAGGTGATCCATCCACCCATCGCCACCCTTCAGCTCCTTTTGCCAGTCCAATCCAGTAGTAAAAATGTTCTTTGTAACGGTTGATGATTTCCTATAATTAAATCCAGCAAGACTAGAGTTGTTCCTCTTATAATTGCATACAATTTACAAAAGGCTTACAGTGAAATCCTGTCTTGATATAGGTCACTGGTATTGTTAGGTTTGACCTAGAAACCACTACACATAGCCCAAGCAAAAGTCTCTGTTCTGTAACTAATGCTCAATTGCAATGATAAGGAGAAGACAGTCTTAGATAAAGGAGACTTGAAAACAAAAACAGAATTAGTGGAGTAGGGCAAAGAGCTGATTTAAATATTAAGATTCACACCCCTAGGTGGGGAGAAAGTATGCTAATGAAACATACATGTATGGAAATGAGATACATAGCTGTAGAACGAGCTAACGCAGTAATGGGTAAAAAGAGAGGCACTGGTGTAATAAAAAGGAGATGACAGTA
>NW_005846461.1:0-643 GCF_000455745.1 Alligator sinensis
AACGTTTATCAGTCTCAGAAACACGAGAAGTCTCAGGAACACATTCTGCTGTGCCGCTCATGACATGGAGGGAGAACTCTGCTACTTCCCTGCACCTAGCAGCTGCTAGCTGCACAGCCCATGATAGCAAATAAAGGTCCCTTTTCCTTTCTAAATACACTCTGTGTCGTTGCTCATGAATGAAAGTCAGTAAGTGTTTCAAAGTGGTGCTCCAGCCATGCACTAAGGTTTTGTTACAAATAATAGGGTTCACATCATGAGAAGATGAGGTTTATTTCTTTTTTGTCCAATTTTCCTTTTAATCTATAACAAGATCCCTCTCTCAACCCAGAGTGACCAAGTTTTCTTAAAAGCATCTTATAAGAAAGCATCCAAAAATGTACAGTTTTTTTCTTACTTACCTTTACTATTTTATTAACTTAGTCTGCAAAAAAGCTCTGTTAGTATTGTCAAAGCCCATCTGTGGAGTACCATCACAGCCCTGAGTTTCTCCCTGCTGTGCTGCTGCTTGTCCCAAGGAATAGGTCAAGGTTTGCCCTGAGATTACTAAAGAAGGGAAGGAGTGGGGGATGGGGAGCCAAAGGTAAGTAGACTACTAGACTACTCGAGTTTCATATTTTTTCCAACTGCTCAGTAGAGTCTC
>NW_005846462.1:0-643 GCF_000455745.1 Alligator sinensis
CACCACTGTGTGCGCTCCCAGGCAAGCATGGGGGGGGGAAGTGCCCCCTGGATCTGTGCACGGGGTGAGGGCGGGCTGCCTCTGTGGGCTTGCCCCAGGTGCCAAATTTCTTTGCTACAGCAATGATCACGGGTGCTGAGGGAGTTGGCTGATGTGCACAGCTGTGCAGAGAAACAATGTTCCCTAGGTATTTGAGCATGGCGGCGTCAATCCCAAACTTGTAGTTCTAGAAAGCACTCAACCCACAGGGGTTAGAGGCTGGAGAAGGAGATGGCCCTCCTGAGTTCTCATAGGACCTCAGAAAAATAGATCTGGAACGGACCTCTGGATGTCATCTGCTCCAGCCCTCTGCTTGACTAGGTTCATTGTTTTCCACAGCAAATCTCTGTCTAGCCTTTTACCCAAAGTGCACGGGCAACACCCATCCTACGGAGGATGGCAAACCCCGCCCCCCCGGTCCTTTCCATTTGACCATCAGTTGAAATTCCTTCCTGCTTCCAAATATAGGGATCTGTCTGATCCTGACCCTACAGCTAGCGACCTTGGGATATTAGTCCGAGCAGGAGCTTCAGCGCACACAGTCAAAATCCAGAGCCTTGGCTGCAGCCAACACCCAAGGCTTCTAAATCTGGCAGGAAAAAAA
>NW_005846463.1:0-643 GCF_000455745.1 Alligator sinensis
GGTTCCGAGTTGCAACGCTTCAACTGAAGACGCCGTTTTCAGGAACCGATTGCGTCGTAAGTCCGAGGACTGCCTGTCTACTGCTCCCAAAGACTTGGCCAAAGCATTGGTCAGAGCAGGCCTGCCCTGCAAACCTGACCGATGCTGAACTCCTTACGTGTAGCAAAACTCGGCACGTGGGCCGCGTGGGCGTTCCTGCCGGAAGATGGAAGGGGGAGCTGGCCGTACAAGGTGTAGGATAGTCCCGTTTCAGGACAATAAGGCTGAAACGGAAATGCCCAGATCAGGACGGGAAACAAGCCCGTTGTACGGGACACTTTGAGACGTTCAAGATCCAGATGGACGGCGATAGGGAAGGTGTTTCGATCGCTGTGTCGAAGGAGGGCTGGGAACTGCGTGGTATTGTGCTGACCGCCTCGTCACAGGTACGCCAGGCCCGATGGACTTCTTTGGCCAAAACGTATTAGAGTTGCGCTCGTGGACATCAAACCTGGCTGAATCTTTGCCCGCGGTTAAGACGAGATTGGTGGTGGGATCTCGTGGCCGCGACGTTCGCCGGCACGGCCGTTCCTGAGACTTCAACGCTGGCAGCACATCAACCGCGTGTGAGGAGGACGACAGCGACGAGGACACTGATAACACC
>NW_005846464.1:0-643 GCF_000455745.1 Alligator sinensis
TTCAGAATGCAGAAATCAACTGGAGGAGGATCAGCCTTTTGAAAAGGACCAGTTCTCCTTTGGCTGTATGAATGTGGAGGGAGACTTGCATTTATTTCCAGATTTTAGGTTTTTTGTCCTGAACGCTGTTTCTTTCCAAAGAACCAAGAGTTCTAGGTTGTGTTTTGGGGTTTGTTTGGGTTTTTTGGGGGTTTTTTTGTATGTTCCTTTCCAAACAACTTCACTTGACCCGAAAGAAGAATTTTATATAAGAAAATTGGTGCAGACTTTCCAGCTGTTCTTGTAAATAAAAAATAAGACTGTGGGACCATTTGTTGCTGAAGCTCTGCATGTGTATGCGTAAGATTGTAAGGAGCAGCATATCCCTTTGTTGTAAATGGAGCTGACCTTGTGACTTGCTAAGTGATATGGGGATTTTAAGTACAGGTGCATCAAAGATGAAACGGGGTAAAAAAAGGAGATAAATCAAAGCATGTGCTATACACATTTATATATCTCCAAAGCTTGCATAGCTTCTGGTGGAAAGATAATGCGCTTCGAATAACAGATTGCAGGGAAGAAAGGGGGCAGACAGTATCCAATGGTAGCACCCTTTGGGTGTAGACAAATGCTTGACTTTTAAAAACAGTTAAGAGTTCATACT
>NW_005846465.1:0-642 GCF_000455745.1 Alligator sinensis
AAATTGTAGAATATGTTTGCAGGGCCTATAGAGTCAACACATTATACTGTCAACTCTGATGAAAATAGAGTGCAGCCATTTCTGCCTGTTCAGATGTGATGGATCTTAGCATAGCTCATGACTCAGAATATCTCAGGTGTAGAAACTGAAGAGGCAAAGAGGATGAATGAATGTCTCAAGGTCACAAAATGAGCCTACGGCAAGCTTATGAGGCGTAGACTTCAGAATTTGGGATTTCTAGTCATCTGCTTTAGACACTAGACTTCAGCCTTTACTCATTATAAGATAACAACTAATTCTTAATTGCATTTCCATCAATTATGTCCCTACCTGGATGTTTATCTCTTGAAAAGAACTGTTCTGAGAGCTCATAGAAACCATTTCCATCTGCTTGTCAGCCTTCTGGTATACATTAGGCAAATTAAGAAATGAAAACAAAACTGGCCATGACAAAGTTGCATTTTGTTTAGTAAATATTTTGATCAAACACTGATGTGCCACTGGTATTATACCTTGGAAACCAGCACATATAAGCATATGTAGGGCCAAAACCAGTGGGGTGGGGTTTGGAAGGGTGGGGTGGGAGCTGCAGATGTGCAGCTGGACCTCCCTTTCAGTCAACCAGGCTAGGGATAAGGTTTT
>NW_005846466.1:0-642 GCF_000455745.1 Alligator sinensis
TAGATCTAAGGAGCATCCTCTCCTAACAGTGCCAGGTCTCTAGTAGTTTTCCCATGTTCCTCACCTTTCGCATTTTCTACAAAAATTCAAGTGCTTCTGCTAATACCTTTGTCTAGCTCCAAAAATCCTTTGCAAAGTTAAATGAAGCACTCCACTCAACTTCCATCTGTTCGAGTCCAATACCCATACCGACAATCGGGTGCATACACAAGGACTGACTGAATTGAATTGCTGCTTTCTGAGACTGCCTTCCTTTGATAACATTTTAATAAAAAGTTCCCTCTTGTGGATAGGTACAGACAGAGTATGGTACTGATAGTGAATGCTGCCTAATGGAAGAGGTGGCTCTGCAGCTGGACAAAGAATCGGGAGCGATCAGATTCCTATAGAAAAGAGCAGTTATAAAAAGAGGTCCAAAAAGCCACGAATGAAAGAGATGAAGCGCTCATTATTAAAGCTAGTTACCAAGGTCTGTCCTTTGAAAGATCCATTGATGCTAATGAGTATTATATATCAGAAAGCAAAAAATACCCTAAAATTGTCTGTTCTAAAGTCTCTAATGATCTCTCCTGAGTTGAATGCAAAAGACATTTCTCTATCTTCTCTCCTTTGAAAAGTTTAACTCCTTCATTTCCTTTTTTT
>NW_005846467.1:0-642 GCF_000455745.1 Alligator sinensis
TAGGCTGTAGGTGTGCTGGACATTTTTCCTGGTTGGAAGCTGAGCTTTCTCCCAGTCCTTCCCTTAGGAGCTATGGAAAACAACTGACCATTGTTCCCTTTATGACAACTTCGACATTGGAAGAGTCTCATTCACATCCCACCCTCTCCGTGTATTGTTTCTGAAGATTTAACAAACCCAGTTTCATCACACTTGCATTGCGGATCAGGTTTCAAAACCTGCTTTTCTTGTTACTTTCCTCCACGCTTTTTCCATTTTTGTCTGTGTGGTTCTTAAAGTGAGACATCCAAAATAGGACCTGACAGTCCAGCTGAGGTGTTCCCAGGGCCGAGAAGGGCAGAATAATTACCTCCCATGTTTTAAATGAGGCTCTTGTTAAGACATGCCAGCGTGTCATGGTTGGCGCTCTTAGTTTGTAGTCTGCTACAAATGATCAGATTCTTTAGTTGTTCTCCCTAGCCAGTTATTCCCCATATTATATTTTTGCATATGATTTCTGCTCCCTAAGCGTAGAACTCGTCTTTAATGGGTTTTATCGTGTTGCTTTTTTTTGGACCATCTCTCCAATCTATCATTGTGAATTGTGGTCCTGTCTGCCAAATGCTTCCTGTCCTCCTGGCTATTTTATTACCCTCCTATTTG
>NW_005846468.1:0-642 GCF_000455745.1 Alligator sinensis
TACACAAGAGGCCTCCCTTTGGACAATTCTTTATTTAGGAGATTAACAGATACCCAAATACATGGAATTCAGTTCTCTTTCTCTTCCACTTCTTCCAGAAGACCATCTTCCTTTGAGTGTTGCTGCAGGAAAGGTATGTGTACACATGAACAACACTGAATATTTGCAAGGTTATGGCAAGGTGCTCCCTGCCCACCTGGCAGCAATGGGGGACACAACTCCATGGTGCCACCCCTGCTGCTGCCAGGCAGGCAGGGGGTGCCTCACCATGGTGGCATGGGGCTCACTGGGCTTCCTCACCCTGCTCTGCCAGGTCCTGCCCTTAAAATGAGAAAATCTGCATTTTTCTGCACTAAACAGAAAACTAGGATCCCTGGTGAGCTGTCATGTTCCTTTAAAGCTAGGATGCCTGGAATCATATTTGTATGGGAGAACACCCTTCCTGGTTGCTGTTAAGAAAAGCTGACAATATGACCCACATGTACGCTATCAGCTGGAAAAAAAAACAACAGCTGGAGGCCAATGAAAAAAAACAAACAAATAATTTGTAAATCTCATGAGTTTGAACCATCCATGTTGGCAATGCTGCAAACATCTCTATGCATGGAACCCAGTTCAGGGTCAGGCCCAATGCTGGAGAGA
>NW_005846469.1:0-641 GCF_000455745.1 Alligator sinensis
GAGGAAAAAGGTACAGTTGAGTTATTATAACAATTCTGTAATCTCATCAAAATTATTAGGGGCAGACAGTCTAAAAACTGTGGCTAGATAAACTTCATTAGAAGGGAAGTAATTCTGATCTTTTCCTAAATATGCAGGCCACACCACCTAACAAAGGAAAATTTGCCATTAACTACATTGATGTTGGGTAACACACCAATATTAAGACTCTCTCTTCTTATGGATAAAGGTAGATTATGAGCATTGGTACAGCTGTGTTTATTATCAATGTTAAGGGTGTAATTAATAGTGCTATAATAATTATGATTGGACATTGCTATCTTGTTCTATTATTGACTGATGTTCACAGCGCATGGGTAGGACAACAGGGTCTATTACCTGACCCTCTCATGGAACATGGCTTCGCCTACATGGGTGCTATGGGTCAGATAACAGCCTATAATTTAATCAATCTCCTTCAATAATCCATAGGTCTGCCCTAGATGATCCCGTGGACTGAAGTTTCATGGAAGATTGTAGTCTTCTTCCTTGACTGTAGTTCTTAACTCCACCAAAACTTGCAGTGTTTGTTTTATTTAATACCTTCTCCCTTAGCATCTGTTCTACAGGTTACCTGTGACTTGGATCTGGAAGCTGAACGA
>NW_005846470.1:0-641 GCF_000455745.1 Alligator sinensis
TTGCAGTCCCTCACTGGTCTCTTCTCTCAGTAAGCCACGCTGTCCCTTTTATCGCTCTCCAGGTGACCCAAAGGCAATAAAGGGACATGGAGGGTGATTCTCTGGAGCCTGATTGGTGAGGAAAGGGAATCCCAAGTCCTCCAATCATCTTTTGCCCTTTCAAAACCCCTGGGCTTGGCCACTAACAGGCAGCCCATCACACTTGCATGTCTACTCTGTGATATTGTAGGACATTAAGGGGTACTAAAGAACTGAAGAAACTTAGAAGCTTTCAAAGAAAAGGCAGGAATCTGACAGACACATGGGAGTCTGGGATGCTTGTTATTAGTTTTCGCTAAGGATTGGGGGTTTAAGCATTGAGATTGGCAAACTTCACACCCAGCTTTTAGCTTAGTTGTGTACAGAAGAAATTGCACAGTGGATCCTTTCCGAGTTTTCTTCCTGCTTTCAGAAGCAAGTGCTACTTGGCATTATTGGGGACAGGACAAAAGGTTAACAGCATTGCTCTTGTGATTGATTGGTGTTTTGTGTGTGCGATTGGAAATATCAGCTGCAGCTTCTCAACTGCTTAGAGTTGAGCAGTTGAGGTTTCCTTTGAAACCAGCTGCTAGTTTTGGTGTTTTTGTGCCATAAGAGCCTCT
>NW_005846471.1:0-641 GCF_000455745.1 Alligator sinensis
CCAGCCTGGGCTGCAGCAAACACCCAGTGCTTCTGAGGAAGGTGAACCATCCCCACTCCTATATGTAGCAACAAGAGAGGAAAACAGTTCCTTTCCAGCTGCATGTGGCAAGCAGTGAAATACTGATAATAGAGTACCCACATATGTCAGCACAGTATAGGATAAGGTCGCAGGGCCCAAAGGCCCTCCACCCTGTGGGACTGTGCCATTGGGGGTGTGGCCTCACCCAGTGCTTACATTCAGTGAAGGTTAACTGATTTTTCCTGTCACACCTTGATGTTGAACTTGTCTTAGTCAGGAGGTGACCTACTTCTGTTACATGTAAACCTGGATGTATTGGGTCCAGCTTTTTGCGGGAGGGGGCTCCAACCTCCCCTAAACTCCATCCTAGCATTACCCTGTTGTTCTTTTGTTCATTGCACACTCATCTCCCAATGGGAAATCTTCAGCTGCTCTATATCTTGGCTGGTTTGTGCATGTCTTGAACCTGGCTTACAGAGGTTGTGACTAAGCCGGTCCTCCGATCAATTGGTCACCATTCGATCAGTGTACAAAGGAGGTAAGATAACCCAAACAATAAGAAGAAACACAGGTAAAACTCAACTGAGGGTGTCACTGCTGTGGACTTCTTCCCTCAGATT
>NW_005846472.1:0-641 GCF_000455745.1 Alligator sinensis
TATATAGGGACTGTGTATAGAGGCAAAGATTCACGGATTCATTAAAAAAATCATGCACCCCCTCCCCCCACACACACACTCAACAAAAACCCAAAACCTTTGATATATACCCAGATAAAGAAACCTAGTGCATTAAATGTTAGCAGGCTCATTCCCAAAACCTGCATGAGCAATAAATGGAAAAATCAGGTCAGTAACAGTAAGCAAATAGATCACCAGAAGAGAAAAATCATATCATTATTAGGTTGATAAACAAGATTTAAAAGACAGAACCAAAACAGCCTTGAGGAACAATGGACTTTTATCAGTAAGTTACTTGTAACCTACAAGAAACAAAACCAAAATGCACTGACCTTAAGCTACAGTTAGGCTAAACTATATCTAGGAGGAAATTCATTTCTTGTAACACCTGATTTGCTCACCCAAGTATCTACATTCTACACCAAACACCCACCTACATATGAATGTCCAAAACCCTACTTAGCTTCAGTTAGATTAATCCATCTATGACAATATTCCACCATATACCTTCATATAATAAAACTGTACCAATTGCCCATGGCTGTTCCCATATAGAATGGCATGAGGTACTTATGATTTTATCTGCACACAATAATAAAATTTAGATACATACATCTACC
>NW_005846473.1:0-641 GCF_000455745.1 Alligator sinensis
AATACAACCTTTAGTTTTACAGTCATAGAAAAGGGGTCTCAACCATACTGTGAAAAATACTTAAAGCTTGCGCCAAAAACTGTAACACTAATATTTCAGCACAGCATCCCTCCTTCCAAAGGATATACTGTATGGTATCAGCTTGTATGTAATAATTGCACACCCAAGGTTTGCCCGCAGATTGGCTGCCTCCTCGTTGCAATCTAACACATGATTCTGCATACCAGCATGTAGAAAGGGGTTAGTACAATCTCTCTGATACTTCTGTTCTGTGTAACCAAACTCTGTCACTCTGTTACCTGGACCAAAGCAGAGTTTGGGAAGGAGTCTGCCTTACTACTTCAATGCTCTGCTCATTTGGTCATAGCATTAGGATTTAGCTTGCAGCAACATGGCCAAAGACACACAATTCCAATCTCACTGACTTTCTTTAAGCCCTTAGCTTTCCTTTCTATGTATTCAGACATGAAACAACTTACTGTGCTGTTCTTTGTGGGTTTTTTCCACATGCTTCTGTTGCATTTGATCCTCCACTGCCAGGATCCTTTGCTCATTACCCAGCTCTCAATCTACATACATTTTCTTTCCTCTGTCACTGAAGTTTCTAGATGATAAAGACAGCAGTGATTTGATTCAAGTGT
>NW_005846474.1:0-641 GCF_000455745.1 Alligator sinensis
CTGTCATGTTTAAGAGCGCTGTAACTTTATAATGCTATAACAAGACATGCTCTAAATTACAGGGTTGTAAAATGGGCATGGAGCATTTCTGCATACACTTTAAATATTTGCAGTGTGGGAGACTAAATATCAAGAAAAAACTTTTACATTTAATGGTTGTTTAATGATTATTTGAACCATGATGCTTTGTCAGCTTCCCTGTAGTGGATACCTCTGCTTTCTCTGATGTAATGACAGCTCTCATCTTGCTACATCTGGGCATGTCTGTGCTACAGCAGCAGGGTGCCCCAGCACAGACATTCCCAGTACACCTTGTTCCCCTTCTCTTGCTGACACACTCCAAACCCAGAAATGCTTCAGTGTTGCTATTCTGAGGCCTTCCTCTGTTGCCACTATTGAAATTTCAGTCTCCTGTGTGCTTGAGAGTGTCTCCTCAACATTCAGCATGTTCACAGGAAGCATGTGGGTTGGATGTTCTCAGGCGTCTCTGTGCCAGGACACACTGATGCTGTGATGCTGAGATGCCCATTGTGCTGCCAGAGACTAATCCACAGCATGCTGTGCTTTTGCTGAAACTGTTTGTGGTTATATCCACAATGCCTTGGAGCACTGGGGCCAACCTTTTTGGCAGGTGTGCCACA
>NW_005846475.1:0-640 GCF_000455745.1 Alligator sinensis
TATGATGAATTCATTAGCTATTATTTCATATTTTATCATTGGCCTTTGCTTTATGAACTCTATTTACAAGCAGCTTTTTTAGGTTTTCCTATGTTTACAACTTTGCAGTACCTTTCCAGGCCTGGTCAGGTATTCTTTGTGGGGCTTGCTGTGTTGTTCCTGTATGTCTGTGCATTTAACCTCTAGTCCATGTACTGCCTGTGTGTATTCACTTGGTATTTTTTAGATGTGCTAGTGAGCAGGATAGAGCATAACCTCTCACAGAGCCCCTGAACCAAATACACAGCTGCTCCTCCTTTTTCCAGGACTCTCCTATTTAATTTGTGGATGCACATTGGTTCCCAGTGGCCCTTCATAATTTGTTCTTTCTTGAAATGAGTTGAACATTTTTTTGATAAAGAGGAAAACCAGCATAACATTTGAAAAGGATCCCAAAGTATTTTTATGCCACTGTAATACTTACAAAACCAGCTAGTAAATCCCACTTTATAGGCAATAAAAGTTGTAGCGGACAAGTAACATCCTACACATCAAATCACATCTATTTCTTCTGTTAAAAATACATGCAAGGTGTAGAATACTTGTACTGTGTCTGAGAAACCCATTGTTTAAAATATTCACTTTTCTTATGCTAAATATC
>NW_005846476.1:0-640 GCF_000455745.1 Alligator sinensis
GGTGAAAAAATATAGTGGTGTTAAAGATTTGAATAGTATTTGGTATCCAGCATGGGAGAATAAGATGAAGGACATAAAGAACCATGCCGTTGCCATCTTGTGTAGATTTTATGCATATGTCAGAATAGAAGAAGATATCTCTTTCTTAATGTCTTAATACACAGCTCTGCTTTGCAATAAGTAGTTGCACAGGCTATGTAATCTGTGCAGTAGGTACTCAGTCTACTGGTAGGTCTTCACTGCTTTGTTACTTGGAAGTTGCCTTTAATCCACTTCCTATCCACAAATAAAACTTTTCACCTTTAATTGTGGTGGAACTATCAATTTAAGTTAGCTGAACCTGCTGGGGACAAGTGCTATTTTCACTCAAACTTGTAAACCAACTAATTGCAGTGAGGGCACAGGTAAAATTACTTGACTACTTCAATGCTTTCCCGCTGTTCCACCCTGTATGCCAGAAAGGACTGACAAGTTTTCCCCCATTTCACTGGGAAAGAATCACTATGATGCCCAGTTTATTATTTATGATTTGTATTGATTTTATAAAAAATGTAATAACAATAATCAGAATACAAAAATCAGAATCAAGGATTGATATAGATGTAGATATCTAAAATGATCCCAGAATCTGGGGTTTGGT
>NW_005846477.1:0-640 GCF_000455745.1 Alligator sinensis
CCGACTCTATAATCTATGAATCTATGAATCTATTAAATGTATCAATGTATGAAATCTTTGGATGAAGTCAATTTGACTTCTGACACATTTCAGGCCTGATTCTCAGTTATAGTTTACTTTTTAACATACCTCTGGCCTTAACACAACTGGGATTCTAGTCATGTTCTAAGTCAACCACATGAAACTGGGCTCTGCAGAACTCACTTCCAGAAGTTCTCTGCATTTCAGGACTCATAGAATAAAATTTGAATGCTTATATTAAATTAAAGATTAGACTATACAATTATGTAATGGCTTTGCAGTCTATTGATCTTTATTAAACTTTCGTTTATACAATGTAGACATTATCAGCCAACATTATTCCCCAAGCTATTTGAGCAAACCTTCCAGTAGCAATCAGGTGGGCAAAGGAATGGAAAAGGCTCTTTCAGGGTTACTACAGTACTCAGTAAAAAAGAGCTCATGTTTTTCAAGAGGAGGCCAGCTTTTTTATATTAAAGAAAGGGATTTTTAGTGGGAATAAGGTAAAACTGATTATAACTAATCCTTTCACATAATCCTCTCTTCACCCAGAGGCAATTGTCACGGAACCAGAGCCAAAGAAGGGTATATGGAAATAAGTTTAACCAGGCCTCTTACT
>NW_005846478.1:0-639 GCF_000455745.1 Alligator sinensis
CCCCGTCCGTTCCCCACGGCCTGACCCACCGACCCGGGTCTCATTAGGCCTCCTCATCACCGGTGATGCTCCCTTTGGCCCTGCTCCCACGGTCTGGGGGCTGGGATGGAGACTGGGGGTCCCCGGTGTCCCCGGCTGTGCGGTGGGGAGAGAGACAGGAGCAGATTTTCCCCCGGGGAGGGGGACCAGGGCGCTGTGCTTAGCTCAGCTCTGACCTTGGCTGCCTCCGTGCCTCAGTTTCCCCTCAGCAAGGCAGGAGGGGGGAGCAGACCCCACTTCAGTGCTCAGAGGCACATGCCGAAGCCCCCGTGACCTTATTGTCCATGCTCTTGCCCCACTGATGCTAGGACAGCCCGGGCTGCCCGGGGTACCAGCTCCCCAGCTGTCTCGGAGCCTGGCTGTGCCCACGGAGCGGGCTCCTGGTCGTGCATCTCTGCGAGCCCGGAGTAACACAGCCCCATTGTCTGTCCAGCCTTGCCCAGGGAGCTGGGCTGAGCAGCTGTCAGTCCAACTCGGGTCCAGCAAGGCAGGCGAGGCAGCTCAACCCCCCCGCAGCCTTTGCTGGAGACCCTGGCGGGGGGGACTCCCCATGCACTTGGCCTCCGAGTGACACCATGGGCAGATCTAGGGTTTGGAAAC
>NW_005846479.1:0-639 GCF_000455745.1 Alligator sinensis
GAGCCTGCGTATTTGTAAATGCAAAGTCATTTTACATAGCTGCAGCAGAGAAGACCCTTGCCAGTGGGGTCCAAAGCACCGCTTCTTGGAGGCAGAAACCCTAGAGATGGGGCATGGGACTTCATTGCCAGCATTAACGTGGGTCTAGCTTCCTATTTTCATCATTGCTGGGATAGTTAAGCATGCCGGTTGCGGCGCTGTGCAGAGAAGGTAGCTGAGGTGTTATTAGTTTGTAACACACTGATAAGAAGATTTCATTCCCCCATTGCCTTCAGCTGGCGGAGTTATAAAAAGTAATTACATAAGTACTGCTGTGACACCAGCCTGAATCTCATTAAACGTTTTATAAAGAACAATTGGGCCATGGTGAGGAATATTAATTTAGCCCCGGCTGCATGGAAGCCATACGAGAACATAGCCTGGAAATCGGGGGCCGAGCTCACCCCTGGCGAAAGGGCATGGAGCCACTCCCAAGAAGGGATTTCGGGGGGGTCAAATTGTGACAGTCCACGTGCAAACGGTAACGTCGCCGTGGGATCTGCAGGATGGTGCTGCCGGGCTGCAGACTTCCAGAGGGGTAGGTGCCAAAAATGGTTGGGGGCAGGGGCACATGACTGATGAGGGGAGGTTGCAGGAACT
>NW_005846480.1:0-638 GCF_000455745.1 Alligator sinensis
GAAATAGCAGCCTCATTTTGAAAACGGGGAATTGAGAGACAGATTAACTTGTCCAAGATCACATAGGACATCTGTAGCTGATGGACGTTTGCAGTCCCAGGGTATTTTATTCATGTTCCTATTCCTCTGGCCACCATTCCTATGATCAATAGTTTGTACTTAGGCCCATGTAGAATTAATTTCACAGCCTACGCATTTGGTGTAATTAATTTACATTTTTGGAAAAACAGTTACAATGTATTATAACTCACCTCTAACAAGACTGATTGCTTTGAATTAAGGCTATTATCTGGATAAGGTATTTAATAATCTACATGTTGACAACATACAAAGCCCAAAGGCCAATGTAAAAATGAAT
This sequence comes from Alligator sinensis, assembly GCF_000455745.1. Classification (NCBI taxonomy): domain Eukaryota; kingdom Metazoa; phylum Chordata; order Crocodylia; family Alligatoridae; genus Alligator; species Alligator sinensis. The sequence goes on from NW_005846480.1 coordinate 359, forward strand.
CATCCAAGATTGTAACTATTGTAATTTAAATCCTGCACTCTTTATGGGTCAGATCCTGTTCAAAATGAGGACAGTTTTTCTCTTCATTTCGATGGGGGCAGAGCCAAACACAAATTAAATCATGGGTGTTGCCAATCATTGCAGGGTTAATATATTATATATAGCATTTATATATAGCTTTAATAATATAAAGTAGGATATGTGCTCTGGGTGATCAACATACATTTTAAAATTGACGTATTTATATACTTGAAAGATATATATATATATATATATATAT
>NW_005846481.1:0-638 GCF_000455745.1 Alligator sinensis
CACATGTAAGCTCCTGTTGTTCTGCAATTAGCGACTGGGTGCGATTGACGTGTTGGGCCTCAGTAATTACCTGACGGATCCGGGGGCTGGGCCTGGGCTCTTCAGTGAAAGAGCCTCATTAGGTTAATTAGCCTTTCACAGACATTGGCGGGGGGGTAGGAGCCCGGACGCTTGGTTTCTCTACCCTGATCTGGGACGTGAGTGGGGTCTGGGACTCTGGACGCCTGGGCTCTGTCCTGGCTCTAGGAGGGGGTGGGTCTGGTGGGGGTCAGCAGTGGGAAATGGTGGGTTTGGTGCAGGTGCGGGGCTAGGACACCTGGGTGCTTTGCCAGTGGAATGAGCAGGGCAGGGAATGCATCCTGCACCTCTACGCTTCCCCCTCCCTGCCCCAGACATGGGAGGGCCCTCCAAGCCCAGCTCCTCCAGAGCCTTCAACCTGCCCCAGAAGGTAGAAGGGGGACCATATTCTCTTGGTCTCCCTATGGTCCCTATGGCTCCCCACTGCCTCCCCATCCCCACCACCCCCAGGAAGAGGCCTCACTCAAGGCTAATTAGTCCCATTTTCAGGACAATTTTCTTACAGTGGGAGGAAAGAAATAGCCTGCCTCCCTCCCCACATGGCTGGTAGGGATGATCCA
>NW_005846482.1:0-638 GCF_000455745.1 Alligator sinensis
ATTAATAGAGTCTGCTCTCATGCTCTGTAATTACAGCGCATTGAAGCAGCCTCCCTGAACGTGTATAGGAGCCCCAGGAGCCCCAGCTCATAGTTCTGTAGGGTAAGCACTAGTTCCCAAAACAGGGATTGAAATCCAGTCAAATAAATGAAATTTCTTTTCTTTCAAAAGTAAAATAACTAGTGTTGGAGGAGGGGAAAAACCACACTGGGAAAATTAAAGGAATAATACAGTAGTTCTCAGTGAGCAACATTGAGCTTCTAGATAATCCACAGAGCCTTGGAAATAATGAGACCATCAGTTTTCTTCAAAAAATATTACTTCAGATTCTCAAACTTCTGACTAGTTATCCAGCAATTGAAAGAGAGTTCATTGCTCTCTCAGGGAAGGATGTGGGGCTAGAGATGAAATGGAGATGAATCCCAAAATGTAGTCTTTCAAATGCTTCATTTCTGAAGCTACAATAACTGCCTTAAAACAGCAGAGACCTTTAAATCCATTAGCGCTCTCGCTGTATCAACATATATACATTTTTTTCTTCTGAGCATCTCTGCACAGTTCGTAGTTTCAGTTCTAGTTAATTTATGTATGCATAATTATTCTAGAACAGATAAAATTGTGTGTGTGTGTATATATGT
>NW_005846483.1:0-638 GCF_000455745.1 Alligator sinensis
ATCAAAAGTTTCCTTAATGTTCTGGTGCCCAAGTCTACTTTTAGAGGTTTATACCCGGTCTTGAACTCACATCTTTGTATTTGTTAGCTCAGCATGCAGACCCGTGAGCTACAGAACAGACAGGAAAAGTAGCATGACCAAACTACCACCAGTGAATGCAGTGAACATAGTCTATCTGGACTTTAGTAAGGCTACGGATATAGTCCCACATGACTTTATCATCAAATTACTAGAAGTCAGTAATTGGTTCAATAACTGTTTGCAACATCTAATGATAAATGGATTAATTTTTGAGTGGCAGGAGGTTTCGAGTGGGATCCCACAGGAATCTGTCCTGGGCCCAGTAATGTTTAACATGTTTATTAGTGATTTACAAGCTGGAGGAGAAAGCTTCCAGATCAAGACTGGAGATGACAGGAAGCTGAGAAGGATTGCAAACTCATCAGAAGATAGAACTGAAATTTAAAAGGAGCTCGATGATGTGAGCTATGTGAATGTGATGAATCTGCATGTGTGAATCTTAAATTACTTTCTGGTACTTTCTGTTGAATCAGCTCACACCAATGCAGGTAGAGTTTTACTTTGTGTTTTCTATATCAGCTGTGCTTACCAGCCTGGGAGGGCTCTTTCCTACTCTA
>NW_005846484.1:0-638 GCF_000455745.1 Alligator sinensis
ACAACTGATGTTCCACAACTGGAAGGCCTGTTCCCAATTGGTGCAGGGCTGCACACCAGGGAAGCACATGCCTAGGGCCTTGGGCTGTTGATGGCAGGGGTGCTGGTCCTTCCCTCCAGCAGTGGTGTGAATGGCCCCATCTGGCCCCCTTCCCTTTCCTTCCCTTCCCCTCCACTGGCCTCTCTGGTATGGCAGCCACCTGGTAGCAGCACCAGGGTAGGGAGGAGGAGCCTAGGTAGGGCCCACAAGTTGACTCACTTAGGTCGGGTCCACAAGTATTTTTGCCTAGGGCACACCAGAGGGTTAATTTGGCCCTGCGTGGATGTAGTCTGAGGCATGTAGACATGGCCCTGAGCTGGCTGCCAGAGCTGTGCCCAGCTTTTTCCTGGAGGCCTCCTGGCCCCGAATGAATCTGCCCCTCTGTTTAGCTGCCCTCTGGCTAAGCCTGGCTTGAGCTGTTTCCCTGGGTTTGCTGTCCGGCAGGGGAAGTGGAAGGTTACTTTCAGGGGCAGGGAGCATGTCCAGATGCTTTCAGCATCAAGATGCTCCCTGCTGGGCTCCCAGCATTTAGGCTGCTTTTCAGTGCGCAGCCCTGCACCAATTGGGGACAGGCCTTCCAGTTGTGGAACATCAGTTGT
>NW_005846485.1:0-638 GCF_000455745.1 Alligator sinensis
CCTCAGCGTCCGGTGAGTCACACCCCACCCCCCATCCCGACCCAGAAGTCCAGGAGGGTCCTGAGCCCCCCCGCACCTCCAGTGGGACCCACGTGTCTGGGCCCTGACCCCTGGGCTGAGAATCTAGGTGTGCTGACCTGTGACCCCAGGCAACTGACCCTAGAGCTTCGACCCCAGGCATCCAGGCCCTGACCCCAGGACTTGGACCCCCGGTGCCCGACTCCTGCCATAGGGCATGGAACCCAGGCGTCCAGGCCGTGACCCTTGACCCCGTGCCCCCGCAGCCCCCCTGCAGGCAGTGTGGCTGTGGGCAGAGCCAGGCAGGTGCCTGGTAGAGGCGGGGAAGGGGGGTGGGGGCTATGCTCTGCTGAGAGGCCAATGTGCACCCACCCCTTATGACTAGTACCATGAGTGGGCGTGGCTGGGCTGGGGGGTGGAGCTAACCGAGACCTTGCCCCACCTCCAGCTCCAGGCCCTCCCCCTGCTGGCCCACCACCCGGGTGGGCCCCGCCGATGACACCTCGCTTTCCCTGTTGTCCTCACCGTGCACTGTAAGGAACCCAGGCGTCCGGGAACACGCCCCCCCAAACCCAGGCACCTGGGAAGCCCCCACCCCCAGGGAGCCCAGGTGTCCAGGA
>NW_005846486.1:0-638 GCF_000455745.1 Alligator sinensis
CTCAGGCGTTTTGAATTTCTGTCCCTAGCCTTTATATTGTGCTCTTAGTAATGTCTATACTGCCTCTTCAGTGAATTTGAGTAACCCAGAAAGAAATAAGTCCCTCATGTTCTGGGTGTACTAAAACCTACCTGCTAGTTGATGATATATGTGACCCTGGATGGTATTGAGAGGCCTTGTGTACAGGTCCCAGTACTATTCATAGGTTCTCCTGAAAGAGAAAGCCTGAAAGTATGCCCAGAACTGCTATGAGGCATCTGTGTTACCTAATGGCTGGGTTTGGGTGCTCTGTAGTAGGAGCAAGTGGGCAGGATTTATATATAAATCCTGCCCACTTGCTCCTACTACAGAGCACCCAAACCCAGCCATTAGGTAACACAGATGCCTCATAGCAGTTCTGGGCATACTTTCAGGCTTTCTCTTTCAGGAGAACCTATGAATAGTACTGGGACCTGTACACAAGGCCTCTCAATACCATCCAGGGTCACATATATCATCAACTAGCAGGTAGGTTTTAGTACACCCAGAACATGAGGGACTTATTTCTTTCTGGGTTACTCAAATTCACTGAAGAGGCAGTATAGACATTACTAAGAGCACAATATAAAGGCTAGGGACAGAAATTCAAAACGCCTGAG
>NW_005846487.1:0-637 GCF_000455745.1 Alligator sinensis
AGCACTTGCATACGCAAGTGCTAAATGACTGGACAGTAACCAGACTGGGCAGAGTCCTGTCTGACCCGCAGCTCAATTTTTGAGGGTCAGTCTGATAACTGACAACCCCTCAGGCCTTTGCAATAAATACATCACCCAAATAAGGAGTTGGGTTTTGGATGGGATTATCAGCAAAATCCATTTTGGGTCACCTGAAAGCACATGTCACTATCTCTGGCAGATTCTTGTGAAGAAGCCTGGGCATGGCATTTCCTGACCTGAAGCTTGGTTTTTACATGCCAGCCTGCCAACAGCCAGCCCCAAGACCTGTGTGCTAACTACATTGTTATGAATAAGGAGCTGCTTTTAGGCTGGGATTGTGGGGCAAAACCCACTTTGGATCACCCCAAAACACACATAGCCACCACCAAGGGCCTCTCCTGAAGAAGCCTGAGCAAGTCCCTGCCTGACCAAAGCTCAGTTTTAGCATGCCAGCCTGCCAGTTGACGCCTACCCTATAAGGCCTGTACATAGCTGGTCTGCCAGGCACTAGATGGCAGGAAGAATGTCAGTGTGCAGATATAGGGGTTTTAGACCAGTTTTTCAAATTTACCTCAAGTCCCGGCTCAGAAACTTGGTAAAGTAAATTTGAACTGGG
>NW_005846488.1:0-637 GCF_000455745.1 Alligator sinensis
AGGAGCCATGGCACAAGTGTCAGGGGAGGCCGCAAAAGCAGAAGGAGACTGTAGCGATGAACCAGGTACCATCTCCCCTTGGGCATGAGGGTGGAGAATGGGCAGAACCTAGAAAGATCCCTGGGTGCAGATATGAAGTTGTGGTGCAGGGAAGAGGTGCAGAGTTCCCTGGGTGCAGAGAATAGCTGAGAGACCTAAAGACCCACTAGAACAATGCACTCTATTCAAGTGAAGGCAATGGGGAGGGCCTCAGAACAAAGCAGGAGCTAACTTCCAAGGACAAGGGCAGAGCTCAGCCCTACCTGAAGGTCAGGAAAACCTTTAAGTGCCCATCACTCGTGGCTGTGCACAAAATGATGCATACATGGGACTTCTCCCCAGTATACCTTAAGTGTGGGAAGGGCTTCACCTGCCTCTGCCCTGGTTGCTCATTGCCAGACCCATTTTGGAGAGCTACCCCACTGGTTCACCAAATGGGGGAAGAGCTTTCTGCACCCCACAGACCTGGTCAGGCACCTACATGTGCAGAGGGGGAAGCATTAGGCACAGCTGAGTCAAGAGTGGCAAGAGCTTCACCCATTTTTTTCTCCCTGTCTCAGGACCAGCGCATCCAGCTAGGGAGGAAGACGCACCACTG
>NW_005846489.1:0-637 GCF_000455745.1 Alligator sinensis
TGGAAGAATAATTTAGCTTGATTTGCAAGGGAAAATCCTCTTAATACAACCCAAAATTCTTTTGGCTTTGTTTGCAATTTTTTTTAGCTCAAATTCAGCTTATGGCCTACTGTAACCCTCAGAACCATTAGCTTGGATAATTCTGTCTCCTCCCTCCACCCTCCATGCAAAAGAAGATCCCAAAATGGCTTTGATTTCCCAAAGGCAGGAAAAGAAACAATTCAATGTGTTTTGAAAGGGCCCCAGGTTCATGGGTAGGGTGAAGTAGATGGATAGATCCAGGCTAAAAATAAAATTTTAGATAAGGAAATCATTCAGAAGAGAGGAATGGTGGGGAAGGGCAAGGCGAGGTGAGGCAAGTCCTAACTTGGTTGCCACTATATGATGACAAAACTGGCAGTAAGATAGAAATGTACATAGTCTGATTTCAGTTTTACTTTTCTTCAAATCTTGTGTTTATATTAAAAATACACATGTATACATTTAAAAAAAGTACGTGTCTAATTTGTGTAGGATTCTGGGAACAAACTTCGAAACCCAAGGCCCAGAGGAGAGAAAGTATTTGTCGTAGAAAGGTGTTGTACCCCTAGCCCAGGTTAGCTGGTGGAAATGATACAACATTCCTGGAAAGTAAGGT
>NW_005846490.1:0-637 GCF_000455745.1 Alligator sinensis
TGGATTGATTACAGTGTCCAAGACAGACAGAAACAGTGCTCATAATGCAGTTGTGCAACTAGATTGTGCTGATTTGAGCAGCTTTTAATGTAAGGTGTAACTAGGCCCTTAGAATCAGAAACGATGCTACACAAGAATAAAAAGGGATCATATTACAATGGGTTAAACACACCGTCCAGAGAAACAACAGAATCTTACCCTTGCATTTCCCTACCAGTTGGTAATTTATTTTCTGTTCTCATTGATTTCTCATCTTCTCAGATCAACACTATAAGCTCTTAACCTGAATCAAAACATTGTCAAGATGAGGGGCGTAATTCTTCAGTACTTAGTATCTTATATAATTATCTATACTTGTGCAGAGTGAATGCAAGTGTTACTGTGGAAGTTTGTCAGTTTTTATGCTTGCTTTGCATTTAGTTTGCAGAATTCTTCATTTTTGTCAGCTGGAATGGGGCATAGGGGTATGGGTTGCTGAAGGCAGAATTTTGCATTACTACTCCAACATACCCCATTTATATGTGTTTTGGTGGGTTTTTAAGTAAAACCTAAATCAACGTTTAAGGACTTATTGCTGGGAATTCTATGTTCAGCTTCCCCACTCAAAGGCCCAAACTAAAAAGTACTAAATAAGAAA
>NW_005846491.1:0-637 GCF_000455745.1 Alligator sinensis
CTCTGTTCAGCCTGGTCATCTGACCTGTGGCTCCTCTTTGACAGAAATCATTCCCATTTTAAAGTCACTGACCTTTTTGCCACGTTTTACACTCCCAGCCAGGCTTCTCTGTAGAGATTTCAGGCTCTACAGGGAACCTGAACTACCTCAATCAGTAGCTGAGACACAATCCCTCTGTGGGACTTTTCAGGTTCAGGCTACTGTCCCATGCCCTTGGCCAAGCAACTTTGTGTCCCACACCTCTCCCAAGCATGGCACTAGCTGGGATTCAGCATATCCACCCAACCCAGGACAAGGTTAGATATGTTCAGCCCTTTACCCAAAATGAGTGTCCTAACTCCAAATGGAGTATAGAGTCGAAGAATGGAAGTCGTAAAACCAAATGGAGTCCCCAGTTTGATGCAGACATATTCCACGGTATTCCAGGTACCACAAATAGGACATCAGTTCACCACAGTTCACTAAGGCCAAGCTGTCTGGGAACTCCTTAAATCTAAGAGCTGGGGAAACCCATAAGTGAAGTGCATAACCATGAGTTTTACTAGCCATATCTCCACTGCACAGGAATTTTTACAGCTCCGCCCAAACTGCTTATGTCCTGTCCAAGCATATACGCTACTCAACATAAAACCAGACA
>NW_005846492.1:0-636 GCF_000455745.1 Alligator sinensis
TCGGGTTGGAAGGGACCTGAGTACATCATCACGTCTGACCCCCTGCCACATGCAAGAATTAATGCTGGGGTGAAAGGACCCTGGCTGGGTGATTATCCAGCGTCCTTTTGAAGATCCCCAGGGTCGGGACGAGCACTACTTCCCTTGGAAGTTGGTTCTAGCTCCAAGACGCCCTGGCAGTGAAGTAGCGCCTCCTGATGTCTAGCCTGAATCTACTCTCAGTCAGTTTATGGCCGTTATTCCTCGTTACTCCCAGTAGTGCTCGGGGGAACAGGGACTCTCCCATTGTCTCCGGGTCCCCTTTCCCCAGTCTGTAGACAGCCACTAGATCCCCCTTCAGCCTTCTCTTGTGGAGGCTGGACAGGTCCCCCCCTTAGCCTCTCCTCGCAGGGCCTCCCCTGCTGCCCCCTGATCATGTGAGCGGCCTCCTCGGGAGCCTCTCCATGTCGTCCAGACCCCTCCTGAAGTGCGGCACCCAGAACTGGACGCAGTACTCCACCTGCGGCCTGACCAGTGTCGCACAGAGGGGGAGGATCACCTCCTTGGCCCTGCTCCAGATACATCTGTGCATGCACGACAAGGTACGGTTAGCCTCCCTGTGATCCATATTCATTTTGGTATCAATAATGACTCCAA
>NW_005846493.1:0-636 GCF_000455745.1 Alligator sinensis
CTGTCCTGCGGCCTGTTCTTTTTGGTTATGTCTACACAGAGATGATGCCGGGCAGGGCCAGAGCAGAAGGCACAGCCTGCCTCTTTATCCAGCCACCACTTCCCACTCTGGGTCCTGGCATACCACTGAGATTCTTCCCCTGCTAGACTAGCCCCACACCATGAGACCCCTGATCAGACGGGGGACAGGGAGGGTGATACAGGAGGCTGCAGAGCAAGATCCAGGACACCTGGGTTCTCTGGGAGGAAGTGTGGGTTTGGGTAGGGGTTAAGTGTTTTCTACTCCTCTCTTCCAGCTTGCTCAAGTCTAACTTGCCCCCTTCTTCCCTCCAAGCTTCCAGGTTCAAACTGGCCCTTTCAGGTTTGTAGCTAGCTTAAGTTGTTCTTCTCAAAGGAACTATTTTTTCCTTTATGAACCATGTCCCAGTGCATTTCAGTTTGGAGCATTTTGGTCATCACCTCTGTCCGCATCTTGAGGGTGATCCTGTTCCACCCTGCTCAAGTGAGTAATACCAAAGGCGGGTGTGTGGGTCCCTTCCCTTCTTGCTCTCTAGAAGTTTGACTGTTGCTCCTGGTTTGTCCTTGGGACACATTAGTGAATAGCTGTTTTCCTAGCCCCTGATGCTCTCCCCTGATA
>NW_005846494.1:0-636 GCF_000455745.1 Alligator sinensis
TTGTCCAAGTGGTCCTTCATCTTTTCTTCCTGTCTGTGCTAAATGACAGGAAAATATGACTGAAATTTTCCCTCATACCTTGGTGTCCTGGAGTATTTGTACATGTTACTTCTTGCCATTACTTGTGCTGCAATGGCATGACTGTTTGCACAAGGGAGTTTTCTGGGTGCTTTAAAAATATTAATGGTGTATTAAATTAAAAATCCTTCAATGTAGTTTAGTTCGGTTTGCTACAAATAATAGCGCTGTGTCCATGAATTCATTGCGTGCAAACACGAAGGCCCTCAAAGACATGTAATGAGCATCTTTGTCCACCAGATGGTGCTGTGACTTCTTTGTAGTTCATCCCTTCGAATTGCTACTGCTTTCGAATTATTTCTGCTTTTTGTTGTTGTTGTTGTTCCATATGCCAGACCCGTGCTCCCACAGCTGCATGGTAGGGCATGAGTTGGGGGACCCAGGCTAGGGTGGGGGCAATGCAGGACCCTTTCAGTCTTCTATGGTGTCGGGTGGGGACAAGGTTTAATTTTTGCAAAAACTCAGTGCGTGCAAACACTGATGTGATGCTCCAAAATGAACCAATTTAAATTTTATTAACCTATTTCATTCAATGAGGTTTAAACCCCATGAATTATT
>NW_005846495.1:0-635 GCF_000455745.1 Alligator sinensis
AGGGGGAAGAGTTTCCCCCAGCATGGAGCAGCCCAGCCCCAGAGCCCCCTGTCCCCCACCCCCACTCTGGGTCTGGGCAGCATCACATGGAACCTCCCCCACCACTGTCCTGGCCCTCCAACGGCAGGGGGGCAAGGGGAGGAGGAAGAGTCCCCAGCCCCCCTCCCTCTGCTCCCCAGCAGACAGCCTGACCCTGGCTGAGGTGGGGGAAAAGGGGGAGGGAAGAATTAACCCCCTCTCTGCCCACTTTGCCTTAACAGGGCTATGCCAGCTGGTGTCTCTGCTAGGGCAGGTCCCTGCTCTGGCTGGAAAGCAGAGAGAGGGGCCAGGCCTGCTGTGGAGCAGAGAGCTCTGCCCAGCCCAGACAGCATGCTGGGATGCTAGGGGGGTCTGGTTTATCCTAAACCAGCAAAGAAGTCTGCAGGAGATGTTGTAAGCATCTAGCACCTTGCAAGAACTCACCACAAGGGGTTTTGCATGTTCCCAATCAACTGCAAGGTTTTAGAGGTTAAGCCTTAAAAAGGGTGGGAGGTGGAGGCGGGAAGCAGGGAGACAGACATAAGACACATTTAAAAGGAAAATAATTCTGTTCAAAAGTTCAAGCGCCATTTAAAATTTCAGCTTGCTTTCTGCAA
>NW_005846496.1:0-635 GCF_000455745.1 Alligator sinensis
GGGCTAAAATTCCTTCCTGACCCCAAATGCGTTGAGGGTGGCATGGCTACAGTGCAGCCCTCTCTTTGTTCCTGCTAAGATTGGTAGTGGTCAGGGAGGGAGTATTATGAAAGGAAATGACTGTCAGTCTTCAGGTTGCAAAGTTGGAAGCACAAGAAGTGCTTGGGGAGAGAGGTGGTCTTGGACCGACTGTGACCTCGTCTTTGTTCATTCGCACCCAAACGATCTGATCTGTGCACTACAGGAGAGCAAGTTTGCTTCGATAGGCTTGGCTGCTTCTCCGATGATATACCATGGGCTGGAACTATAGAAAGGCCAATTGCGAAGTTACCCTGGAGTCCGGAAAGGATAAACGCCCGCTTCCTTCTCTACACTAAAATCAATCCTAATCACTATCAAGTAAGACCTGTTGCTGTTTAAGTATTACAAAAGTTGTATACATACAGAACACAAACACAGGCTTATCAGCTGTTAGCACTCCTAGGACTGCTAAGGATAGAAAGGGCCAGTTCTCCAAAATATTCAGGGAACAACCTTCACCAGCTTCTCAGAAAGTTCCTGTCTAGTTTCCTATGAGGTTCGGTAAGTCTCACGGAGCAGAAATTCTCACCTGTGGCTGCAATAAGTGATTTTTT
>NW_005846497.1:0-635 GCF_000455745.1 Alligator sinensis
TCCACTCAGGATGAGAAGGAAGCCTAACAACACAAATTTTCATATCTTAAATTTAACAGGCTTTAAGTTGGGCCAAAGTTGAGAATGACCACTATCCTCATGAACTGAATTAAATACTGTTACTATGAGTTAATCAAGGATTTTGTCTACTTGCCAATGTGGGTTCTCAGGGGACTTTGCTACCTCCCATGCCCAATTTGAATTGCTCCAGAGCTTGAGGGAAGATAGCTGCCAAAGTGTATGCTATAGGTTGCTTCTTCACAGGCTCAAATGAAGGCACATAGCATTTCAGTCATTCAGCCAGAGAGCAGAAACAATGCTGCATGATTTAAGTGAATAATTAATACAGCATGAATTAATACAATCAGCCTAAAATCAAAGATGCACATGAAATTAATAGATCCCAATTTGCTCAGCGGGTAAAATGTTTGCAAAAAACCTGTGCCTTGAGCTATTCCAGATCACTTATTAATTATTAAAACACAGTATGCCCAATAGATCAGATGGGATAAAATCCATGTAGCTCCATCAACTTGACTGCAATAATGGTGTGATGCTGGGGATCTTGTGCGGACACCTTTAAGAGTGTTGTATATAAGTTGTTACTGGCCCAGGGATTGCAGGAGGGAACAGCA
>NW_005846498.1:0-634 GCF_000455745.1 Alligator sinensis
CTCTGGCGCCGGGGTCGGTGCACCCCAAATGTTTCGCCCTCTCTGGCACCGGGGTCCCCACTCTGCTGTGAATCCCCTATGAGGCCTCCTTCATCCCCTAATAGCCTTACCCAAACCACTGGTAAAACAGCGAACAAAACACAAGCCCCTGGGCTATAACATAAAATCCAAACTGCCTGGCTATAACATCATTCACCCTACCGGGGAATACTCCGTCCCTCAACAGTGACAGAAGCCGTTCCTGCGGACAGGCCTCTCCCCTTTTGTTGCTCTGGGGGAGCTCCTTCCCCCTTGGTGGCTAGCAAGGAACTCCTCTCCTGAACTCAGGCCTGGGACTTATGTGAGCCAGGCCCTGCCCCTTCCTGTCAGCTGACCTCTGGCAGGCGTGGGCCGCTAGTTCACCCTGGTTGCCCTGGTAACCCACAGCTAGGGCTCCGTACTCACTGCTAGGACTCTGTCCCTAGCAGTTTCCACCCTTTATAGGAGCCGGGCACCTAAAGTGCCCTGCGACACACCTTCCCCCTTAAAACCCTCACTCACCCAAGTGGGTCCTCACATTTTCAGGTCTCGCATCCATCCTGGGCTTCTCTCGGCTTTTCTTCGGTCACCCAGCAACTCAGGAACAGGAGGCAGA
>NW_005846499.1:0-634 GCF_000455745.1 Alligator sinensis
TAGCCAGCTGTGCACGTGAGAGCAATGCAGCCAGCATCCATCTGGTAGCCTGGACTGCCGGGAGCAGCTGGGTTGCGCCCATCAGTGCAAGTCCAAAGCAGGGCTCGATCCATAGTGACTTGTCCAACTACTGTGACCCGCTCGTGGAAAACCCTGGGCTCTCCCCTTCGGAGCGGAGCGTTAATCCTTCGAAGACCCTCCATGATTTGCATGCATCTGTCCAGGGCATTTTGTGCTCCTGGACCCCTTCACCCTCCACGTTCGCTCTCCCTGAAGCTTGGCCCCGGAGCTCCCTCTGGCCCAGCCTGCTGTACCCTCCTGGGCACCGTCACAATCGCCCGCGTCCTCTCTAGGGCAACCACGTGCAGGTCCCGTGGGAAGCCTCCATCCAGCTGCATCTCCTACGAGGTCTCTTCCCAGCCCGGCTGCTGATGGGAGGAGGGTTGCCGTCGTGGGCAAAGGGGAGGGAAATGGTCTGTGCTGCGCCGTCCTTGACTCGCCAGTTCATCTGCTGTTTCTATGGCAGCAAGATGGTCCCTGCGTTGCGGATGGCACCTGTCAGAACGCGGCATGCCGCAGCCCGTCTGCCCCGGGAAAGCTTTCCCCTCCTGGCAGCCATCGGCGGGGGGGGCCC
>NW_005846500.1:0-633 GCF_000455745.1 Alligator sinensis
CTGTTGCAGTGAGCTTCCCATTGAATGAAGATTTTTCAATGAGAATTTGGGGTATTTTCTTAGTGTAACTTTTTCTTCCACCTTTTTGCATTGAAAGGTGATCTAAAACGACATGCAGGGCAATCCCCTATTCAAAACACCTCCGCCCAAAAAGCAAATGCAAGTGCCAGCTTTGCTCTCTGTCTGAAGCGCTCCAGCGATGGTCAGTTTTGGGAGCAAACTGTCCTGCTGCTTACGTCCGCTCCATGCAATCGAAACGCTGCCGTACAACCAACAATGCAGTACCTCTTTCGTGAAGGCATGGTGCTTGCATGGTAATTGCTTGTGAAACTGTGGCTACAAACAGACACTGGATTTGTCCTGGGAGAAGCCATTTTATCCTAGGACAAAGCACAGTCATGCAGACATCAGTGTCCGCTGTCCTGCAACAAACCCTAAAAAGGTTCAGGGGATCAGACATGCTAACGGTTTGCCCTGTGATCTTGCAAAGTGTGTCTGAAGGGTTGTGCTGGGATTGCAGCAGTGCATTCGGCCTCTTGCTAATCCCTGATTAGAGGGGCAACGTGTGTGTCCATGCCAAACCCGGGGTATTTCTGTTCCAGGACAAGTGCAGGCACAACTTGTCCAGGAGCC
>NW_005846501.1:0-632 GCF_000455745.1 Alligator sinensis
GTACTGAACAGATCTGATGGGATTTGGGGCTCTATTAAACACAGCTCCAGGGGTGAGGGCCAGGTCCGAGCTAGAATCACCGGGGGCAGGGTGAGATGTGAACCTCTGGAGGAGGTTTGTGAAGAAGGGGGAAGAGCTCCATTTTGGCAAGAGTCTCGTCTGCACACATCCTCTGGCCTGCAAGGAAAAACACCACAAACATGCGTGTTTCCAAAGCAGTTTCTGCTTTAACTGGAAGCTTGATTAGAATGCAGTATATCTACAAGTTGTGAGCTGAAGGTCGGGAGCAGAAAATGACTGATTTGACTGAACTGGAAAAAAGGAAACAAATCATTACTATTAACAATGTGTTCTCTCCTGCTTATCCCATTGGAGGAAATTACAAAGCCTATGAGAAGGTCTTCACATAAATGCTTTTTTCTCCCAGATCACAGCTAGGGAAGCCTTTAATTGGCTTTCATTGTCTGTGTGTGCTTTGTAAAGATCTTGCTTGATTTTGACACAGTAACTTCTTTCTTTGTCTAACTTTTCTGACTCCCTGAATCACAGTTGTATTCAGCAATTTCTTTTTCCCTTCATTTGTTGCTGATCACACTTAATGCATTCCGTTTCTATACTTTCCTTGCCCCAGG
>NW_005846502.1:0-632 GCF_000455745.1 Alligator sinensis
AGGGGGAGGAAGGGTTTAACTTCTGCTGTACTGGAGGGGATGAGTGTCCTGAGGTCATACCTGAATAAAAGAAAGAAGCCCATCCCCCTGTCCCTGTTTTGGGAAGGAGGAGCTATGTTACTCTAAGAGGGCGGTTGGGTCATGGTGCAGGGCAGAGGCACTCTACTGTGGTGGGTCTAGCACCCTGGGTTGCCTTCATGTCAGCCATAGTGCAGAGGGCTCTGCCTCATGCTTACCCATCCAGACAGATTCTCTGCTTCCTTCTTCCTTCCATAATCCTTGACACCTGTAAAAAGTAGGTGTCAAGCACTATCCCCTCTGAGCAGGACAGATCTGTACATGCATAGCCGTAGTCCCAGTAACTGTGCAGGGTACAGGTGATCTGGCTTGGAGCTCAGCTCAGACTCACCCTGCAGAGTGCGCAGTGCAGCTTGGCATCCGCTACCGCTCTGCATAGGAAGGCAAGTAGGATCAAAGTGAGAAAAGACCCAGATCGTTTATCTCACACAGGGAAGCTTCAGGCCTTACCCTTATCCTGATGGGATAACGAAGCCTCTGTTTGCCCTCCCTTCTCAAGCCTTATCACACATAAGGATCACCCACCCTTTCTCCCCATCTCTGCTACAATTTCA
>NW_005846503.1:0-632 GCF_000455745.1 Alligator sinensis
AAACCTTAGCTGGTGTGAATTGTCAAATTCCACTGCAAAGCAGCCATGACCATTCACCCTAGCTGAGAATCTACACCAGGGAAACAAACTCTCTTCACAGTTTAGTGCAACATGCATACATCAGCACTCCATTTAGCACTTAGATCACAAATCTCTGAAGATCATAAGATCTTGCAAACTATTACAGAAGAGACCTTGGTTTTACTTACAGCTGTTTAATAAATGGCAAGATATTTGGCTGTTCTGTTTATATATATGGCAATTGCCTCACTCTCTCACATGCTTACTGTACTATTTGTACTGGAATAATAGACCTGTATATATTATTTGTTTCCATTACACTGAAAACATCAGTGAAGGCATCTTGACTCAGATCTTAGCTACTCTTTCTGGCTGCTTTTGTAGCTCAAGCAGTACAATAAGTAACATGATGATTTGCCTGATCCCGCAAAGAGAATTGCTCAGACAGACCCTTACAAACAGGGTGTCTACATTAGATGCTATGTCACTGCAACAACAAGCTATGCATCAGCTGTGACACCAACGCTACTGTATGGTAGCAATGAGCTCCCACAGAGTAGGGCTGTGCAAGGCTTCGAACCCTGCTTTGGATCTGGAGAAGTATGTCCAGA
>NW_005846504.1:0-632 GCF_000455745.1 Alligator sinensis
TGAGTTTACTGGCTATCAGCCCAACTTATTAACAGCAAAACATTATCTACAGTCTAAGTAGAGGAATAAAAGTAGTGGCATTCATGCAGAAGAGATGAGAAATAAAAATAGAGGCAGGACTGAAAAAGCTAGACACTTTCAGACTAAGACATTTAATATGAAATATGGTTTGATCCTGTTCCTTGTGATAAAATTGATAAGAATTAAATATCTACTGATATACCTACTGATACTACATGAAAATAGTTCTGTTCTAAAATCTGTCAACAGATCTTGACTTAGTAATAAGAAGTTGTCTAAGCTGATGGCTTTGTAACATCTTTATATAAACAAATTGCAGGAATCTACTTTATAACCTCCTATTTCTATAGTTTTTATTTGCTGTTATTTTCAAAAACAAAAACAATGAATGGTAAGTTTTCTTTGAACCTCAAATTGCTGTAGTGGACAATTTAGGGGCAAGCATTGCTTATCTAAAAAAAACAGACTCAGGCAGCAGTTTTAACCTATTCAAATTCACTTCTTGTTAGACTCAAGGCACACCTGAAAATTACCAGCCCTTAATTTTCACTGTTATTTATTTTTGCTATGGAAAAAGAGAAATTCTGTTGCAAAGAACTCAGAAAGATCAC
>NW_005846505.1:0-631 GCF_000455745.1 Alligator sinensis
GAACAGCTCTGGGCTTTAATGCCAGCTGCGCCAGCCTCTGCTGCAGTGCAATGGCGTGGCCTGAGCAGTCAGATGTCCTCTGTACCAGTGTTAGAGCTTGGACTGGTGGGACCAGTGGGGAAGTGGAGCCCATTGTTTATGGCTGGTAGCACATCTGGGATCAGAACCAGGGGGCTTCAGCTCCTCTCAGAGATACAAAGGCTTCTCCTGCTGCCATGAAATAGGTCCTCTCTGCACCTGTACAGAGGACTTCCCCCTGCATGCTAGATGACAGGATATCTTCTGGGAGTGGCTGATCCCTCAGGTCTTCCTTCTCTGAAGAGGACCTGCACACTTCTTGCCCTCCTTGCCTGGCAGCAGCCTGCCAGCTACGCCTTCCTGAATTCCACCGCATGTTGGAGATGACAGGTGGCAGGCAGGTCCCCACCCAGAGCTAGCGCTGGGCACATTGTCTGGGCAAGTCTGGGCTCTCTGCCTGTTTCCACAGCATCCACTAGCAGGCTAGGGATTTCCTGCAGGTCTTGTTAGGCCTGTGACTTGCTCACAATCAGCTCCGTGTTGAGACTCACAGTGCCTGAATGCAGGATAATGCTATGAGTGTCCCACCCACTATAGACTTGTTTTCTGGCTG
>NW_005846506.1:0-631 GCF_000455745.1 Alligator sinensis
CCTAGTCATATCCTAAACTTTCTGAAGCATAAAATTCTCCCCTATACACCTTAAGGACTTCTTGGACTTTTAATACTTTACTTAATTTTTCTGGCAGTAGGTAAGCAGAACAGTACAATCCTCCATCATTACTACCTATAAGTTATGCATACTCTTGCATTTCCTTGAAGAGAGTATTATTATTTTTTTTTTCCTGATTTGGGTGGGGCATCTAAGCCAGATCCTAACTATAATATGATCACTCAGTGAGGTAAAACTCCTGGAGCAGCAAGGATTGGAACCCAGGATTCCCTTCTGTCAGGAGGGTGTAAATTCTTTCCTTTCTTTCTTTCAGTTTTCACTGAAGGATACTCACAGGCTAAAGCTAATATCTTGGCAGTAATATTATAGGAGTATGATATTGTATGCACACAGAACATACACAGAGGACCTAATAAGTCTTGCCTGGAATCACACATTGCTGAAATAAGACAGGCAGTAAGGCAGTGCAGTTTTTGCTAGACCTGAGCAGCAAATTGACCAAGTGCCTACCTGCACAAGTGAGAATAACACTGAAACCATCACACTTACCTTTAAGAATGTCACTATAACATATATATATCAAATTCACTGACAACACCAAGATTTGGGG
>NW_005846507.1:0-630 GCF_000455745.1 Alligator sinensis
TCCCAGCAATTCTTTTTTAGCTTTGGTGTACATGGGTTTGCACTCTCTGAACCCAAAAGCAAAGTAAAAAATGTCAAATGCTGCCCTATTTCTGGTCAAAACCAGCTTGTCTACACTTGGAAATGTACTGGAACTGCTGGAATAATTATTCTGAATATCTACTTCAGTGTAAGGCTCTGTGTGGACATGCTGATTCTGAAAATACAAGTCTTTTTTCTGGTTTTGCTTATCTCACACTCATACATTTCCAGGCATGGAGCAGCGATTTGCATAGATCAGACTAAGAGCCACCGCATCCCTCACCAAGACCTGTAGCGTTGGTACCAGGTACTCTGGCTTTACATACTTGCCGCTTCCTCACCAAGTGGCCCACGTGGCTGCCCTGTCACAATGCCGGGGTCGCCAGAAACTTAACAGTACATTTACACTACATCAGCGGTTCTCAAACAGGGTGCTGTGTCACCCTGGGGTGCCTTGAGACCCTTGCAAGGGTGCTGCAAGGTGTCACGCAATGTTTGCACTATTAGGTGAGCAACCATGGTTTGCAAGGTAAACCAAGACATTTCAACCAGGAATCCGCAGTGTTAAAAAAAATCTGTCCTGCCATGGTCTTTCTGAGTTCTTTGCAAC
>NW_005846508.1:0-630 GCF_000455745.1 Alligator sinensis
TGTCTTCCTGCCTAGAGCGGGGGGGCCCGATGATCTGAGAGGTCCCTTCCAGCCTATGAATCTGTGCACCTCACCACCTGCACCCCCCTTTCAAAACTCTTGATCTGCCCACGGCAGGCACTGCCCATGTGTCTCAGTGAGGAGGTACTCAACTTGTTTTGAACATCTGCATGGTCTCCTGTGAGCCAGGCTTTATGGTAGAGGCTCCTGGGGTGGGGCGTGGAGACGCACCCCCACTTTTGTTCTTCTGCTTTAAAACATGCTGCATCAATCACTTCTGGTCTGCTCCTGCCAACATGGGCAAAGTGACACCAACACCCAGGGCAGGAGACAGCAGGAGACGACGCAGGAAGGAGCATTAGAACAAGCTTTGCATGGCTTTCCCTCCAGCCGGTGACTGCAGAGGTGCGGTCTGGCTTTAGTAAGCAGGGAAATGGCTAAAACTTGGGAAGGAAGGCAAAAACATTGCAAGGGCTACAACAACAAAACACCGGGCATCTTCCCCAAGTTATAATTTGGTGCCACGTACATAGACATCAAGGCTACATCTACACTTCTTCCTTGCCGTGCCCTAGGCTGATGCTGTCCTGCATGCCCTACCCACTCCCTGCATATGCCCAGTCCCAGAGG
>NW_005846509.1:0-630 GCF_000455745.1 Alligator sinensis
GGGCGTCCATGCCCGACCTGGCAGCAGAGGCTGGTTGAGAGGTTTTGCCGTCGAACCCAGTGCCCGGACGTGGGCTCCCCCTGCTCCCAGCTCCCAGGGATCGTGGGCCCGGGACGTCACCCGCTGGAGCCAGCCACCCCATGCCACGGCGCTGAGGCCCGCGGGGATTTTCCCCCTTGCCCATGTGGGGGCAACGCCCCTGGCCTAACGAACTCCCGTGTGACGGGGAAGTGCCAGGCGTGTCGGGTGAACACACGCCAGGACGGAGCCTGCCTGCAGCCGCACCCCGGGAACGGCCCGTTCCCCCCGCGTCTGCCCTGCCGGCCCCTCCGGGACGGTCCTCACCACCAGGCTCAGCTGGGCGTGGACTGGGCTGGACTGGGCTGTGCTGGTCTGCCCTGCCGGGCCCTGTGTCCTGTGCCGGTGACATCACAGAGCTGGGAGTGGCCTGGCGGTGACATCACAGGGCCGTAGGTGCCCGGGCGGTGACATCACGGAGCAGCTGCAGCAGCCGGCATGGCAGAGGAAGGCACCATGCATGCAGCACCCCTAGGATCCCTTTGGGACCCTCACCTTGACCCCTGACCCACCCACCCTGGCTCCCATCGTGCCCTCAGGAGAGCACCTGCC
>NW_005846510.1:0-629 GCF_000455745.1 Alligator sinensis
GCGTTCATGAACGCAGACTGCGCTCATGAGCACAGTGCCTTATTCACAGATTTTGCCATTGGATGCACACAGCACTTGGTGTATGGTGTGGGTCACCTGTATAATAAAAAGACAAGAGGTAGGAAGTTTCAAGCCAGAGACTAGATATTAGTGATGCTGCCAGACCAAGGTAGCTGCCTCCTTGCCAGGTGCTGAGGGCCCTACAAAGTGATCCAGTAAGTTTGGGCAGTGGGATATGGGGTGCTACTCCCTGGGTGGTGGCATGAGGAGCGGATGTAAACCTCCTGAAGCTGTGGGTCAGGAAGGGCTGCTAATGATCCCATACCTAGATCTGACCTGGGTCAAGCTAAGGGTGTGGTATGCTGGGTAGAAACACCACATGGATGTGTAGTGTGTGAGGTGTGGAGGAGAATATCCCAGAAGTTACATGAACCCATTAAAGCCAAAATTGAGCAAATGCTCCGGAGAGGAATAAGAATGGAGTCCAGAAGCCAGTGGCGAAGTCCTCTGGTGGTAGTGCCCCAAATGGACAGGCCTCTTCTCTTGTGCATCGACTTCCAGAAGATCAACTCAGCTGTGAAATATGATGCTTCCCTATGCCGTGACTTGAAGAGATGATGGAACAAATT
>NW_005846511.1:0-629 GCF_000455745.1 Alligator sinensis
CAGCCCCAGCAGGTAGATGGTGCGCCTGCTCCAAAAGGAGGGTGCCAGGGTGGTGGGTGCTGGTACCGCGGGGGTGCTGGCTGGGCTGGGGGTGCCGTCCTGAAGCGGGAAGGACTCCTCCGTGCTCACGCTGTCCTTGGAGGGGCTCTTGGGCATGGCCGGCCTCAGCCCCAGGAAGGCGAGGGCCGAGACAGCCAGCATGGCGAAGAGCAGCCAGAAGTAGGTGGTGGCCGAGAAGCTCTCCTCCAGGTAGTGTGGCTGCGAGGCGTTGTGGCCGGTGCCGTTGCGGCACTCCAGCTGCCCCACGCCCTGCCCCAGCGCCAGCACGCAGGGGAACAGGGCGCTGAGGCCCTGGCCGATGAAGAAGGTGCGCACGAAGGGCTGCGGCAGCCGGTACATGAAGGGCAGGAAGGTGACGTTGGATGTGCAGCACAGCAGGGCCAGGGTCAGGGCCAGCGCCAGGTAGGGCAGGCTGCGGGGCTGCCCTGCCACCAGCACCGTGCGCTCCCAGAACAGGGCCAGGAAGACGGCGGCGATCAGGCCCAGTCCCTGGACGCCGTGGATGACCCAGCGCTCCTCCAGCCTGCCCGGGGCCAGCTTGTGCACCAGGGCCAAGGCCAGGGGGCCCA
>NW_005846512.1:0-629 GCF_000455745.1 Alligator sinensis
TTAACTGGAAAAAAAGCCCAAGCCTGTAAGCACTTATGCATATTTTTAATATTAAGCACGTGAATTGTCTTGGTGAAGCCAAACCATGAAATCCTGGCTATACAAAAATCAGTAGTATGGCACTGACTTCAGTACATTTCACCCAATGAAACTTCTTTCTGTGCATATAGGAAAGTACAGACTATTTGCAAAACAGCCCCTTAACACCTCAGAGCAGTATAGATGGATCTCCTGGTAAAGTATTTAGCAGCTTGTAATTCAGATGCAGTTAAGTAAAAAAATACAGCCATTTCCAGACTCTTAGACTATTATAATGTAAGGATACTAGGCAGGGCATGATCAGGAGAGCCCTGCAACTAGAAAACAGAAAATCTGACTCATCACCCTGGTGATTTTTTTTCTTTTTAGGCTGACACAGAGTCTTCTGCTGAATGCATGAATGTTGTGAATTTGTACCCCCTTTTGTGTATACGAATGTTGGCAACATTGTTCAGTGGTTATGTCCCAAGCCAAAATAGCTGCCCCCAACCGGAATAGCTGGCTGAGCATTTTTGGCTGAGACCCATGGTGAGATTAGAAACATTTTGTTACTCAAATAGCAGGAAGTAAAGCAAGGAATGAAGTCCCAT
>NW_005846513.1:0-628 GCF_000455745.1 Alligator sinensis
TCAGAAATCATTGAAACTAGAAAAAGAAGCAGATGAGCTGGAAATGAAAATTAATTATTTGAAACAGGTAACAACTTTGCTTAACCGGGTGTAGTAATGATATTTTTGCATATGTTGCTTTGTGACTGTATGTTTTTACAATGGATCAAATCATGTGTTTTTTCGCATGTGGGCAAACAGGATGATTCCAGATCTTGTAATTATTTTATTGTTGCTGTCACACCACACATGTTCCAGTTAGGGAAAAGGGGAACTCCATGAACTTATGGGATCTTGACAATTGCCTTCTACTTATCTCAGTGTATGCCATCACTTTCCTCAAGGCACTGTGTAAGGGCGACCTCTCTTTCAGTTCCAAAAAGGCTGAATGAAATGCTGCAAACATCAGTCCTATTTCGTAGTCAGCCACAGGGGTTAATGCATTCCCTGTACAGTGTTTTCAGCTCCTTGCTGACATTTGAAAAGACTTTGCTGGTTAACCTTGTAAATATGAATGTACTGCATGTAAATATGATGTACATACACAACATCCAGTACTGTATATTCCTATTATTCAAACAGATGTACGGGTAGATAATGCTAAGGGCCATGTCACGAGAGACACTTAGCACATGTTAAATGCACTTAA
>NW_005846514.1:0-628 GCF_000455745.1 Alligator sinensis
CGGGAGCCGAGCCCCGCCCGCATCACGTCGGGCCGGCGGGCCGTGGCTGCCCGGACTCGTGCCCTTTCCCGGCGCAGCTGGCCGAGGGGCGAGGGCAGGGAGCGGGATGGAGCTGGGGGGCACAGAGGAGTTGGGAGGTGGGGGACGGGCTGTGGGGCCCTATGTGGGACAGTGCGGGGGGGATGTGGGGCCAGGCGGGCTCTGAGGGCAGTGGTTTATGGGCAGGTGGGTCTGCGGGGAGGGGAGCTGTGGGGCCATGTGGGAGCTGGGCAGGAGGTGGGGTGGATGGCCGACGGGCCACATGGGGCTGAGCCGGGGAGCAGGAGGGTGCTTTCATGTGGTTAGGGACTGACCTCAGGACACTCCCCTCTGCATCCTGCCTCCCGGCTGGGCCCAGGATATGTCCTTTCTGCCCAGCAGGGCTAGGTGTGGAGGCGCTGTTCTTGGGGCTGGTAGAGGTGGGCTCTGAGCCCAGGGCAGCACAGCTGCAACTTGGCACTGTGGCAGGCCAGTAGGGAGCGCTCCTGCCTTGAGCCGCCCACCTCCCTGCGCCTGACCACCTTCCAGGCTCCAGGTGCCTGGTATCGGCTGCTCTTTGGTGCAGCGTCTTCATGTGCCCAGGGCCGAG
>NW_005846515.1:0-628 GCF_000455745.1 Alligator sinensis
TGAAGACTTTTGCCATAGCAGCACCTAGAGCGAGAGAGTGCGCCCCAGTTCTGTCTGCCCTCCTGGTCTGTCTTCTACAGCCGTCCCTCGCAGTGGATGATGATTGTCTTCCGTGATCAAGCTGTTTTCATGGAAGATGCCCGTGCAAGATTTCTGTTATCATGGAGAAGCTGCTGCATATCAGCATCAATACGGCTCTTCATGTAGTGGGACCTGTGGTGGGCCAGTAGGGGGCGCTCCTGCATTGAGCCGCCCACCTTCCAGGCTCCGAGTGCCTCCCTGGGGTGCCTCCCGTCCGGCCGACCCCTTCCCTGGAGCACACCCACTAGCCTGGAATTCCCACTGCCACCATCCAAGGCTCTGGACTCACTTCTGGCTCTGCGCACCTTGGAAAACACAGGCCTGATCGTCCATTTGGTACTAGACCCAATACAGGCACTTGGGGCACTTTCCCAAGTCAGGGGCTTAATAGGAAAGTCTCCCTTAGTCCACAGACCTAAGGGGCCTCCCTGGCATAATTTAGACCCGCCCCTCAATAAGTCTCCCACACCGGTCACAAGGAGAACTTTATTGATAGAGCAATAACATAGAAATCTGACAGGAATATCAGAGGAATCCCATAGAGCAA
>NW_005846516.1:0-628 GCF_000455745.1 Alligator sinensis
GAGCATGGGGCTGGGACTGGTGGCAGTGCGGAGGCTGCGGGGGGGCATTGGCAGCAGGGAGCTGGGCTGGGCGGTGTGAGGGAGGGTGGGGGGGTGGGGACCCCCCACATTCCCTCCATCCCCATAATGCACAGCCCTGGTATGCAGTGGCAGCAGCAGCAGCAGACCGGGGCCGTCAGGGCACTGGTACCTGGTGCAGGTGCCCATCGGGCCACGGCTCCTACCTCCATTGCACGTTGCAATGGTGAAGGTGAGATCAAGGTGCCCACGTGAACACAGCCCGAACGTTTCCTATTGCGCCTTGCCTAGTCCAGGAGATTGGAAAAGAAAGCTTCATACCAGTGCCCCTCCCCAAATCTCCTCATCTTTAGATAAGGTCAGTGTGTTGCTGAGCTTTTCCCCAGCCCAGGGGAGGCCTTTCCCTTCCCCATAGACATGCAGAGTTGCTGGTGAGATCAGCTGACATCAGTGCGGGTGTGTCTGTGTGTTCAATCAATGCACACAAATAAACTCTGGGGCTTGTTGCTCCACAGATCTTTGCTCCTGGGCAAGCTGTTTGAAGGTGTGCCCTGGAGCAAAAACCTCTGCGGTATATTCCTTCAGAGTTTATTTGTGCACAGCAAATTGA
>NW_005846517.1:0-628 GCF_000455745.1 Alligator sinensis
ACTGTTCTACACCTCTGGCTGCTGTACCTGTTGCAGGTAAGTTGGTTTTTTTTTTTTGTTTTTTTTTTCCTGGTTTTGGCACCCCCTGGACTGCTTGCCAGGGCCTCTGGCCTCCTCTCACTGCCCCTCCGTCCCTGGCACCGGGGTTTCCAGCCCCTCCGGCCCATCGCCCTGCGACAGATGCATTTTCATGATGTTGCCTTTCATAAATCAAAAAAGACTTGTCTCCCTGCCTGGCCTGAATGAAACCTATTCTTATTTGTGCATCTTACCTGTAACTTCCTCATCCTCCTTATGAGACATCCTAGATCACTTGCCTGGGGAGGGAAGAAATGAGCTGGGAAATGTCTGCAAAATTCAGCCTCATTTATACTTCTATTACAGAGACAATAGGACGGTCCCTGGTGCCTTGCAGAGCAGCTAGAGCAGATGTCTTAGTCAATTCTGCCTCTTGGCTATGATCAAGAGTAGGAACGGCTTAACAGCAGATGGTCCTCTGTTGAAGGCTGGGGTTGCAGTATGGCAGTGGTCACCAGCCGGTTGATTGTGACTTGACTGGTCGATTTGGGGAATGAGGAAGGTGCCTAAAGGCTTGTGAAGGGAATGAACGTAGACAAACTGGAGAGAG
>NW_005846518.1:0-627 GCF_000455745.1 Alligator sinensis
CTAGTTCCTTACCAACCTGCAAGAATATCTCTTTGAAACAAAAGAAAGGTAAGAGATTTATCAACTTTCTAAAGCCAGATACTGAAAGACATGATTCCCAGCTGGAGGAAGTGTGTGACAGACAGTCATGATCTATTACCACCTACCAAAACATCAACTTTAAAATGAATTAAAGGAAACAAGTTGCTAAAAGAAAACACAAAAGTGACTGAGTTCTTATGAAACACTTGTGGACTCTGGGTTGAGAACTAAGTGTTTTGGGAACCCAACAGGTGTAAAGGAAAAGGAAAAACAAAGAACTGGTGATCAAGCACTTCCAAAAGAATATTTTATGCTTTTGTAATGAGACTCAAATCCTCCTAACCCTCAAATGACCCAACACAGCTCCTAGTAAGAGAAAAGTATTCACCAGTATAGGATATTGAAAACCCACTGGCAAAGAAACACGCTTTTTCCTCAATTTTTATTTTAATCCTGTGTGCAATAAGGAAACATTTTCCTGGTTAAAGCAACAAGACTGCCTTTACAAACATGCTTCTTTTTTTTTGACACACTTATTGAATAGAATGGAAATTGCCATTTCTTTAACCCAATAAATAATAGTAATGACATGATACAGAAAAAAAA
>NW_005846519.1:0-626 GCF_000455745.1 Alligator sinensis
GACAAGAACACACTAGCACCTTAACAGAATTCTAGCTGGTTATATAACATTCTTAGTAAAAGGTTAAACTTCACGTTACAGCAATTGATTAGCATTTTTCAAAAATTACCTGTATATGGTCTAGCTCCAGCCCAATATTGGTGGCCTTGACTTGCAGGTTTTCCTCTACTTTCCCAGGTTACCATATATGGATTATATTTTAGCAGTCAGCCCATACAACCATAGGAACATATCAATAACTTACACTTAATCTACATCCAGAATCTGCACTTGCCATAGTGGTGTTTCAGTTAGACACAACAGCCCACACTCTGACACCTGAATGTATAGCGGGAAGGTTGTTTGGGGTTCCCTGGCTTGGCCCCAGGCATATTGTTCTTTTGGTGGGAAAATGGAACTAGAGGAGAACTCCTTCCTCTCCCACACGCACAGCATTTCAGCCTTAACAAACAAGGGGTAGGTAGTTGGAATAATCAGCTCCAGAACAAATATTCCATCCAGTGTCTAGATCCCCATATTGAATCAAATCCTAGCTCTCTCTCTCTTTCCTGAGTGGTCAGAAGCATTCCAGCACCAGGAGCCTTTCCTCACACGCTGAGAAACAAACTGGCAAAACAAGGCCCTTT
>NW_005846520.1:0-626 GCF_000455745.1 Alligator sinensis
AACAGCTTAAAATACAGTCTTCCTCTTTTATGTTATGTTGCAGGGTAGAGGGTGAATATGCGGGGAGTGGGTGTGTATGTGTGGTGGGGATGGGGTATGTGCGTGGCGGGGTGTAAGCCTCCGAGCTCAGGCCTGCAAGTAGGATGCCTGCCAAAGGTTTTGGGAACACCTGAAGCGCCAGATGGGGGTGGAGGATGGTTGCCGGGGGTAGGGCCACTTATGGTTCTGGACTGACTCTCAGATTTGGAATTTGTTTTGGCTAATTTGGCTTGGAATACAGAAAATTTAAATAATAAGAAAACAAATGAAAAACCAAACCTGTTCCTCAGCGAGGAAGCCCTCTTAGGAGGCTTCTTCCTTGCGGTGTATTTTGCCAGCATTCTGGAAACTGCCAGCAAGAGAAAGGGATTGACAGATTTCTACCTACTTGTCCTTTTAAAAATGAAACATGGGGAAAGGGTTTGCAGCCAATTTCTGCAACCGTTCTTTTCCTGCCCTGGCCTGAATGCAGGCTTGTTAGAACCGTTCATGTAAAAGCAAAGGGTCCCAACACTGTGTTCCCAAATTGGCACATGCCACTGAATTGCACAGCACGGTGAAGTGAGAGGAACAGCAAGCAACAGGAA
>NW_005846521.1:0-626 GCF_000455745.1 Alligator sinensis
CTTTTGGCCAGTGCCATGCAGGAGCTCAGACTAAGGGTCAGATACAAATAGAGCTTGCAAACTGTTTAGGCAGCACACCATCAAAAATATAAGCACTGACACTCTGGAAGGGTGATCCAATTCAACAAGATTAAATCTCCTACACAGAAAATGAGGAGACTTAGGCACTTTCCAGGAGCAACTAAGGAAGTAGAGATGCTCAGCAGGTAGGTGCCTACAGAAGCCATGTGGCCTAGCTAAGAGCTGTGGGAAGAGTTGCCTGAAGTCTGACTCATCCTTGGACCTTAGGTATATAACTTGGGGTGCTTGGGATCCATTCCCAAGCCGACCCAGGAGAAGCACCTACCAGCTACACACACTCACTCTTGAGCAATGGCGGTGATGATGCCACCCACCTTTCTGCCTACTAACATGGTAGTTAGAATACTCACACAGGAAGTGGAAGACCTAGCTTTTAGACATTCCTCAGCTACAGGGGGATCACACTCACATCTCCCATTTCCCAGTGAGTGTTTCAACTGCTGGCCTAGGTGGAAGCACCCTGCATGCCTCTGGTTGCAGTTGAGCAACCATACAACCAAGAATACAAGATCCATGGCGTTAGAAGGAGCGCAACCCCAATCACA
>NW_005846522.1:0-625 GCF_000455745.1 Alligator sinensis
CGCTTTTCGTTCTCAAGTCCTCTTCTCCAGTCCCTACAATACCGAGGATTCAGCTCTTCTTCCTATACCTCGTGTGCCTCAGTTCACCTGGGATACCAGGAACAAGTATCCGGACGTCAGAGATGCAACCGGTGGTTCCCGTTCTTCTGCCAAGCTCTGGTTGAGTCCAAAAGCAAGCTGCACTCGGCACCGTGCACTTCAACAGCCTACACCTCCCAGCACAAGCTTCTGCAAGAAGTGGCCAAATGTACTTCCAGCAGGGTTAAGACGAGGGCGCACGGTCTCATATTGGCTCTGCCGGGACCTGTCGAAAGCCGTTTCCCTTTTTTATGCAAAGCTTTTAGACAAGACTGTTACCTCCTCTGTCTCAACCCAGCCAAGAGCACGCTTGTGGTTGTCGTTGGCTAACTGAATTCTCATACAGGATGTTTGCAGCTCACACCTTCTCTATGGGCCTACGCTAGCATTTCACATTACTTCTGCATAGCTACTCTATTCTCATCTCCCTAAGCCAGACCACGGTTCCCAAGCCACAAGCAGCAATTCAACTTATTACCCCTAGCTCTTCGCAGAAGATGTTTTCAAAGACGGCATTCAGGGTTCGTGCGATGCAATGTGTGAGCTC
>NW_005846523.1:0-625 GCF_000455745.1 Alligator sinensis
TTTCCCTACCCACAAAACCTTTTCCCCAAACAGATGAACTGTTTTTGAATTACTATTTCCCACTGAAAATCTTTAACAAATCTGAAAAATGTTACTATAAAGCATAATGCAAATCAAACACTGAAGGTTTTGAGACTGTTTATTATTGTTTTTATTTCTGTTTCAAATTGCATTTATTTGTTTGTAGCAATATCTTGAACTCTTACATCACACTCAGAAATGTCAAATGGACCAAGCATCACTGGTCTGGGGCCTTTAGAAGTAGGGGACAGAGCTTGCTTACAGGCTGTATAACACATCAATTCTTTTTCAGGAATTTTGGGTTGCTGGCCAACACTTTAAAAATATACAACTACAAACTTTTTTTATAGTCTATCAACTACCATTTCAAAGGCCATTTATTATATTTTCTGCTCTAAATTCCAGAGTGCATTCATAATAATAATAGTAAAAAAATCTTATGTAATGGGAGTACATGTTCTCATGAGGTACACAACTGTATTTATCTGACCAATGTGAGGTAGAAGACCTCTACACTGAGATAGGATTTTTGGATGAGTATTTGCAGGTATTATTGCTGATGGAAGGAGTCTATCCAGGCAATGAATTTCCATTAATCAATTTC
>NW_005846524.1:0-625 GCF_000455745.1 Alligator sinensis
CATTAATTGCCACCACTCCCCTGCCACCAAACTTCTGGACCTGTGGGGGGTCCTGCAGGCTGGATAACGTGGCTCTGTGATCTCATCCGTGGGCTGGAGGTTGAGCATCCCTGATCTAGGAGCCCTTGTCATGGACAAGGTCCCTATTGGCTTGGTTCTGTACTAATACAGAGCAAAAAGATGGTTGAAGAGCTTACAGTCAAAAACAAGAGACACAGGGTGGATACAGACCGATGGAGAAACAGAGAAACAGCGAGATGGTAGTAGATGGATCAACAGGCAGGCGTCTGTGCATCGGCAGCCAAAGCATAGCCAACTATTGGCATCGCAGCAGAGGAGCCCAGTTTGAAGAAGGGATTTGGATGAGTAGGAAGAGGGGGCTCTGCAGATGTTTACAGGGAGAAAACAGAAAGGGGCTCGCTCATAGCTTGCATTGCGTATTTCTTAGTTTATGACTGCAACCAAGTCCTCGGATGTTCAATGCACCTGAAATATTCCCGTGAACAACTTGGGGTGCAAAATTATACCTGCTGTAATTTGCATTCATGATTATTGTGGGTGCATGAAGAGAACCCCAATACAAACCAGACTAGGACAGGAAATTCACCCCCGTCTCCCCTGCAGC
>NW_005846525.1:0-625 GCF_000455745.1 Alligator sinensis
TTGTTTGTTTATTTATTTATTTATTTTTAACCCATAGGGCATGAAAACAGTCACAGAAAGAACAGGAGGAAACACCGGCGGAGACAGTGGCAAGAGAGTGGTATTTTATCCGATATAGAGGTATTAAAAGACAGCATTGCAGCAAGTCAGTTTTCTACCTATAGCAACAAGACTGGGAATGCCGGTGAAAAAAAGCCGCACCGAAGGACAAAGCGATTTCTCTCGTACCCGCGGTTTGTGGAAGTGATGGTGGTGGCAGACAGCAGGATGGTTGCCTACCACGGGGCTAATCTGCAGCACTACGTCCTAACATTAATGTCAATAGTAAGTGTTCAAACTGAGCAAGGATCGAACCCTCTGCTTTTACTGCGATGAACTACGCAGCTTGTCCTTTCCTTTGCCTGCTGGGATAAATTGGGCTCGGGTTGACCAAATTTCAAGCCCATCTCCTCCCACAGCCCCGGGGGCTGGGACTGTCGCAGCCTTGTGCTCCTTGGTCTTTAGTCCACTTGCTATTGGGGCTGATGCGCCAAAGAAAGAAAATGGGACGTGCGCCCTGGGTGGGTCAGAAGGTGGCTTTGCTGGATCCTGGGATTTGTAGGTTCCTGCCAAAAGGAAGGAGAAA
>NW_005846526.1:0-624 GCF_000455745.1 Alligator sinensis
CTGCTGCTGCTACTGGTTTTGAGCCAGCTAAATTATTGTACCTATTGCCACGTAAAGCGGAGGACCCGGCATGCAGCTATAGGGGAGGAGGAGGCCTCCCTGGGGCACACTGCCATCTTGTGCAGAGGCCCCAGCACCAGGAATGGCACACCTTAACACACACACAATGTCACCCACCCACATCATGAATTTTGCCTGTCAGCAGCTTGTGGTGCAGGGACCCAGAAGACAGACTCCCCCAGCAAGACACACACACAGCTGGCAGACTCCATGGCCTGGCAGGACCCAGAACACAGGTCTGCACTAGATTTCACCCCACTGTGCCCCAAGACAGACGCAGTTGCCCAAGCACCCACCCACATCCCGAGTTTTGCCTGTCAGCAGCTTGAGGTGCAGTTCCCCCCAAACCCCTGCAACCATCTTCTTGACACTTGGCGTGCTTCATGGATTAACCAGGGGACACCATCCCTGAAGTTTTCACCCCCCACCCCCGCCACCCCACGGTGGAACAGATAGATGTGACAGGAGTTTTGCTTTCAAGAATTTGGGGTACAGTTTCCCCCTACCCCTACACCTATCTTGTGAAAATTGGTAGACTTCATGCTCTCAGCAGACGCTACCATC
>NW_005846527.1:0-624 GCF_000455745.1 Alligator sinensis
CGGGGGGTGTGCGGGGCCTGCCCCTGCCCCTGCCCGGCTCCGGGCTGCGCCCCATGCCTCCGTGCCATAAACCCCAGCACAGCCCCCCAGCCCCGGAGGACACGAGCATTGCCCAGCCTGCCCGGGACATGTCATTGCCCCGCTCCTGCCTGTGCCCGGGCCCGGGCCCGGCGGAGCAGCGCCCCCTCCTCCCCCCTCCCGGCTCTAAATCTGCCTAATTTCTCTCAATTGGAGACGCCGCTGGGCGGTAAGTGATGCTGCAGCAGGCAATCCAGGCGATCAATAGACAAGCCTGTATTGATTAGGTTAAAACAGCGCCTTCAAGACCTGAGCAGCGAGACCGAGCGAAAATGAGCTAACGGGAGCAATTAACTCTTGGTTACCCCCAGTCTGCGCCGGGCAGGGGAGGGAGGGGCAGAGCCAGGGACCGGCTGGGGGAGAGCAGAGCCCACAAGCCCTGGAGGTGCGTCCCGGCAGCAGGATTGCTGCTTGCAACAGCCTCCTAGGATTGGGGCCCCCTTCCCCTAGCTCAAAAGTCTCGGGGTTTCCAGAAAGATTCACTCACCTGCTTGTGGAATCGGCCCATCTGGTCTCCCTCTCCCAGCTCAGCCAGGAGGGTTTTTT
>NW_005846528.1:0-623 GCF_000455745.1 Alligator sinensis
CCCAGCACTGCACCGTAGATAACGCAGTGGGGACGTTTTGGCTGAGAATAGCAAAGCAAATCCATAAGAAGAATGTGATCTTTTGTTTTTTTGGGTTTTTTTTATAGCCTTGCAAAATTATCACCCGCACTAAGCAGCCTACACCCAAAATTCACCACCACACTGCTTTTCATGACAATTAGTGACACCTTTGAAAAAAAGAATCCATTCCTTGTATAAATGCCCCTTTAAGACTGATTTATGCAATCTAAAAATTCCCCACACCACTGTGCAGTGTAATTTGTTTCTATTCAGGTTTTTATAGTTGTAACTCATGGTACAAACATCTTTTTTTATACTGATGTGGCTGGTATCTCTCATTTGTAGCTCTTTCCTTATTCATTTGGAGGGACTGTCATGTTTGTAGGTTAACTGTGACATGCCACATGGTTACAAGTTCAGGCAAAGCCACAGAAGGTTCCTTTATGTATGTAACCGAAATGATGAGGTTTGAGGTAGTTCTTAGATCCTGGAGGACTGTTTAAGTTGAAGAGAGATTCTCCTGAATTCTTTCATCTGATATGGAATCAGGATGTGATATTTTCAACAATCATTTGACACCTACACAGTCAAATGGGTCACTA
>NW_005846529.1:0-622 GCF_000455745.1 Alligator sinensis
GACCCAACTGCCTAAAATGGCATCGTAGGAATGGGATTGTAAGTCAAGGCAGGTTTTGGTCCTTTTGACCTCACGTTCCTCATCTATAAGTGAGCAATAATAATACTTACCTCCCTTAATGATGTGAGGACTGAGGTTGACTCGGTAATATGGTGCACATCACTCAGTGCTAAGTATACTAGTTAGTCACAAAAGAAAATAAAATTCAACTCATTTAGTGGATCTTCCTCCTCGTGAAGTCAAACGGCATCTATTCACACACCTTGGAAATCTTTAAGCTCCAAGCAACTGTAGCTATCCTTGTCCACAAAACAATTGTTGTGAATGCTCTGCCTTCGTCCTCATTACACCTGTTCAAGAAACCATAGGTTTCTTGTTCAGTGTTTCCGGGGCCTCCCGGGGAGTCCCTATAAAACTAAAATACCTGATTTGCTCAGTCACACAAAAGCAGCCCTGGAGGTGGTTGGGGTGCAAGGGTGTTTGTCTGCCTCAAGCCTGAGGAGTTTCACAAGCTTTGCTCTGAAACTCAGAGAAGACCTCTGAAGTGGTCAAAGATACAAAAAAAGATACAGCACAGAAGGGTGAACTGTAGCACTGGAAACTGGGAAGTAAAAATGAAGCG
>NW_005846530.1:0-622 GCF_000455745.1 Alligator sinensis
AGCCGTCCGCGGGGTCCGGGTGCCTGTGCTGTGCCGGGGGGCGAGGCTTGAACGTCCGCCCCTGCCCAGGACGGGGCTGACAATACTCGTACCCGCGGGGCTGGGCTGCGACAGGCCTGATCCCTGGGGCGGGCAGCTCCCGGGCCGAGACCCCGATCTTCCTGCTTGCACCGCCCCAGCACAGAGAGGCTGCATCTGGCTTGGGCTTGTCATGCAGCTAGGGTAACAATCAGTAACCTACTCTCTTATACCCCATGTGAGCTCTCTGTGCCCAATACGGACTAGTGCAGATGGGGAAATGACACTCCCCAGTGGCCTCTGGCTGCTTCAGGTGCAGATAGCCCAGGCCTGTGCCCTGCTGCAGACTCCCCTGGACCGGAGCAGACCTGGGAGCTGATCCTGGAGCTGCAGAGGACGTGCGCAGGGAGCCTGGAGAAGAGGAGCTCCCTGACCCCTGAACCAGGCCAAGTGCAGAAGGGGCAGGGCAGGCCTCCAAAGCAGGAGGAGAGCTTGGAGGTGAGCAGGGCACCCGGTTCACTTGTGGTGGGGAGTACAGGTGGGGCAGAGCGCAGGAGGAGCCTGTGGTGCTGTAAGAATTTGGGGAGCAGAGAGACCTGAAGAG
>NW_005846531.1:0-621 GCF_000455745.1 Alligator sinensis
TTGCACCTTGTAGCAGGGTGCCAGAATCCACCCCTGCTCCACTTACCGGGTTGGCAAGTCAACATTGGGAAGGAAGTAGCAGAGCCAAGAGGAACATGAGCACGTGCATTTCAAATGGATGCTGGCAGATGATATTAGGGGCAAACAAAATTGGAAGGGAGATGCCAAGACTCCAAGCAGGGAGCATAGCACCCAGCTGCAGGGGCTGGTGGACAGATCCCTGAACGGTGGGTAAGAGACTTACCAGCGCCAGTGAGGAGATGCTGAGCAGGGCATGCCAGAGCAGCGGCTGCAACTGAAGGCTGCCAAATGGGGATGGTAATTGGGGGCTTCCCAGGATGTGGGAGCTCCATGATCTCCAGACCTGTAAAAGAAAGAGACAGAAAGAAAATGAAAAGAGATGTTTCAAGAAGAAGCCACAAATAAGTTAAGCTCGCGGTACGAGACGACGTGCCCTAGCTGCTAGGAACCCCGGCTGGAGTAAGACAGTACCTGCAAAGAGCAGCAACACTCGGGTAAGGTGGTGAGGCAATAGATGTCAGGAGTGAGGATTTATTCCTGTTGTGAGCAAAAAAAAATCAGAGGACTGACACCCTGAAGGAACAGTAACACCACAGGAAG
>NW_005846532.1:0-620 GCF_000455745.1 Alligator sinensis
TCCCTATTGTGACCCCCCACATTGTGACCCCCCTGTGACAAGGCCTAGAGCTGGTGTTCCCTCCCCCTCTCCCCCTGTCAGTTATGCTATTGAGTCCTATCAATACAAAATATTGCAAATATTGACTAGAGTTTTGTTTTGTTTAGTAAATGTGTTTAAACATAATGGAAAATAAAAATGCTGATCCATTTTTTTAATAGTACCATTGTCATTCAGCAGCGTTTTGCTTTTGGGCATTCTTACAGCTTCTGTGTCCTTTTAAACCAGGCTTTGTAAAGACTTGGATTTAATAAATCATTGGATAAATGGCAGTGGGGTACTTTCTACCTATTTGGGATTTGGAGTTAGGGCCAGAACTCACAGCTGCTGCTTCTCTGAGCCAGAGTCTAGCTCACTGAGTCACCTTCTTCCTAGCCCTACAAATCTCCCTGTTGGCTAGTGGGTGGACCAGCTTCAAGAGGAGGGCTGGAGGGTGTGTCAACCAATACCAGGCTCATAGCCTGGTGATCAGAGCATTTTGTTAAGAAGCAGGAAATGCAGGTTCAAAATCCTGTTTAAGTAAGTGGGACTTACTATTCCATGAGTAAGTGCCTTAACTGCTTGGTGCTCATGGGGTTTTT
>NW_005846533.1:0-620 GCF_000455745.1 Alligator sinensis
ATCTTGTGGAGAAAGTCAGAGCTAGTGGGAACGCCACTGCTAAACATAAAAAAATAATTAAACAAACAGAGCAACATCCCCATCTTAATTACTGGCATAATGTCAGTCTCTCATATTTTCAGGAGTTGGTATACGAGTGAACCTATTTCTATGGAAACAATCTTATTAATTTGCTGGCTGTCCACTGATTCATGAAGCACTTTGAGAAGTGAACAGAGAACTCCTCTGGATAAAGCCCAGCCATTAATCAAACACCAAAAAAACTTAGCGCACACCTTTCCTGTAGTATAGACCCCAAATCCACATTATCACATTCGTGTGTTGGAAGAAAATCATGGTTGAGAATAGATACATTGATGATAACAAATTCAGTATCGGGGCAGGGTTTTCATTAGAACATCCAAGTGCTGTTTTCTGGAGCTAGTTCCAGATGATGGACTCCATCAGCTATGCGTGTAGATGATACAATTTCCATGCACAAATCCAGGTTGGATAAATGGGTATTATGCATGCAACACCCACCTCCTTCATATGTGCATACGCTTTTGCTAGAAATGAACTGGCCCCTAGAGAAGTGAAAGGCAGGATCTCTGTGGATAAAATAACACGCTCCACCCCTT
>NW_005846534.1:0-620 GCF_000455745.1 Alligator sinensis
TCAAAATGTTATAAGTTGAGGACTGCCTGTACTAAATGACTGCGCAGTAATTGGCCCTGCACGGCTCCTTGGTAACATTGCGCAGTAGCTTGTTACTACTGTGCAGTAAGCGTCTCGTGTAGACATGGCCACTGTGATCAAAGGTGAAGCGCTATCTTTGTTCTCAGAATTAAATTCAAAAGGCTGAATAGTAGCAGAAATTGAAATATTGTATAGAATTCTATACTTGTCCAGTTGTATTGTGTTGCATGAAATGGTTTTTGAAAGTCAACCAAAATCAAAGATTAAAGACTAAAAACAGTCCAAACATTGGCCTACTGATTGCACCCAAAGACTGTATCAATATCCAGTGTGGTAACCCAGGCGAGTAGGGGGCTGCATGAAGAAAAATTGGTATGGTGGAAATGTTCAGCAGTGAGGTTGAAATGTCTGAGAGGATAGACTGTTCTGCCTGTTGTTCTTTTTTTGGGAGTCCTGAATTTGTCACTGAAGCCATGAATAAACTTTATGGCCACAGCTGCTATTGTAACTGCCTGTTGTGACCCACAGATTGGTCATGACCCTGTTGAGCTTTCATCAGCTTGATCTTCCTTCCCTGGTTTCATTAGCCAAGACTATAC
>NW_005846535.1:0-619 GCF_000455745.1 Alligator sinensis
ATATTCTTGCATCCAGCAGTGGATAAGTTCTGGAAAAGCGTGATCCATGCATTTTTTTCCACCGTGAGGGACTTTCCTGTTCTTGGTGCCAAATGCTGCACCCTTGTGACCTAATGGGTACAACCTTTGAGCCTTTAGCACATTGTTCCTTATCCCAGCCCTCTAGCAAGACAGTGTTTTGGGGCTGTTATTACTTTCTAAAGGGACAGCAAGATTCGGGTATAAATGACAGGACACTTTTCTGTGCATTTTGCATCTTCAGCTCCTAACCAGAGTGGTCTCATGCTTTCATTTGAATTGGCAGGTATTCCTCTCCGTGCTTGGGGTATAGGTGTGCTTCTGCACGCTTCCTCCCCTTCCCCACCAGCCAATCTCATTCATGTTTTGGAGAAATAAATCTTCACATGCTTGAAATCTTGATGGCCCTCTCCAGCTTTCTGCAGAGACCAAAGCTTTTCTGTAAAACATACCAGTTGTGTGTAACCTTTGGGGGGAGGCTTTTTCAACCCAGGGACTTTCTTAATAATATAATAGTCAACTGAATAGGTAAGTTTTGCCCAGGTGCATAAAAACACACTCTGGTGGTGTTCCAGCCATTTCCTGGGCAATCTTGAGGTAC
>NW_005846536.1:0-618 GCF_000455745.1 Alligator sinensis
GGGTTTTATTATTCCCAGCCCTGCTCAATCTGCATCGGGGACACGGTGGCGGGCCTACGGAGATGGCTGTCGTGGGCTTCCTGCAAATGGGAGGGAGCAGGGGGCTGCAGGAAGAAAAAGCACGGGCTTGTAGTTGAGGCAGGTGTGTGCTCCTGCGGACACCCGGAGTCGTTCTGGATTCTCCCTCCATCGCGGCCAACGCGGTGCTGGGCCAGTCGCTCGCACCAAGCGGTTCACGCGAGCCCGCAAACCACAGGCCTTTCTCCTGGGCGTTGTAGTGTGCAGAAAAGCTGAGCCCTCCCGCCTGCCCCTGAAGCTGGTGCTCGCTTGGCTCTGAAACATCAGGCGCTATAACAATGCAGCTCTCTGAAAAACCGGGCCCGCGACTCCCAAAATTAGCGGCCATTTTTCACGTGAATGTCCCTGTGCCTTGGGCGTCTGTCTAGCCCGGGGCAGCGCGGGCCGGCTCACCTGGCTGGGCGTCTGGGAGCCACTCGAAGGCTCTAGTTGTACGCGGCCCAGAAAAGTCCCTGAGGACATCAGTGAGGCTGAACTAAAATAGCGCTGGTGTAAATCCAGGCTGGAGCCGTACCCTGGCCAGGGAGAAAACAACCTGCA
>NW_005846537.1:0-618 GCF_000455745.1 Alligator sinensis
GGGAAATCCTCCAGGCTCGGGTTGGGCTCTTGCCAGGGTGCTGCTGGTCGTGACTGAGAGCTGCAGTTTCTATGAATCATAATCTACCACTATGTATTTACTTTGGACACTCTCCTCCACAGAGCTGCCAGGCAAGCAGAGAGGGAGGGTGATAGGCAGCTGAGGGGATGAGGCACCCCAATATCCTCCAAAGGCCCCAGGCAGGAGCTTAGGAGGGATGTGCATGCGGAGAGCGAGGAGCAGGGACTGGCAGTGCCAGGAGACTGGGCCTTGGTATGTGAACCCTGGGTCTGTCCCAGTTTGTGACCAGGGACAGTGACTGATCCAGATCCATGTGGACTGACAGCTCAACTGGAAAGACGGGCAGTAGGAGAGGGGTGATCCATGGGGATTAGTTTAGAGCAATGTCTCATGGCTGTGTCAGGGCCTGGGTGGTCTTGGAAGGGCTGGTGGGTGCATTTCCTGGAGTAGGCCAGGCTATGTGAAGGTCCCTCCTGCTCTTGTTGCCCCTTGTCTCAGTCCAGGGAGACAGCTTCCCCCTTCCTCCCCTGTCTGCCCCGAGCCCTGCCCCTTGGCTGCCACCTGTCCTCTTGCTGCCAGAAGCAGCAGGTCAGGGCC
>NW_005846538.1:0-618 GCF_000455745.1 Alligator sinensis
CCTCCTGGCCCAGCAGGCACCGCTCTGGCACCTGCACCTCTGAGAAGGAATAAGGGACTGCCCAGCCTGGGTCAGAGTAATGAACATAAAGGACATGAGTCAGCCTGGGATTGATGGGAGATGCTTCCAATCTGAGCCCAGAGTCGCATCCCTGAGATTGAAGACTGCCTGGGCAGCAGGAGTGTTGGTCTGGGAAAGACCACTCCACCCCTGGGTATCAGTTGCCCTCAACCCTCCCTGGCCCATCCCTCCCTTGTTGAGTCTGCATCCCAACAGCATCTTCCCACTCTACCTTTGCTCCTATTTGTACAGCAGGAAAGGATTGTAGCGACTGCGGCTACCATTACAACCAGGATCCCCAGGATGGGTTCGATCAGGGTACTGATTTCATCCACCTCTGTGGTGTGTACTGAAAAGAGAAATCCAGGCAGAGCTTAGCTGTAGCGTGTGACCTGGCATCCTCTCTGCCCCAGATGCTGCCCTCGCAGTTAGGGGTGAGGGGTTGCTCTGGGATGCCGGGGATCCTTGAGCCTGGCCATGCACTGGGAGTACAGCAGCCTGGATGCAGCAGCCCAGGAGGCCCCTCAAGGCCTGTGTCCCTCTGCTCCTTGGTGCTCC
>NW_005846539.1:0-617 GCF_000455745.1 Alligator sinensis
ACAGGAGCTATGGACAGGTCTCCCACCCCACCCCCTGTCCTCTGTGGCCCCCCACTGCCTAGGATGACTGGGAGCAAACTGCTAATCTAATGCCATCTACTCTAATTCTGCACCCAGGAACAAGAAACTCCAGCAAGAACTGTGCTGGAGTTCATTCAGCTGTGCTAGTTGCATGAATAGATTCACCCAGAGAGCAGCGTTCTTGTATTAGGGCTGAAGATATCCTTGGAGGAAGGAATACTCTCCCTTCCAGTCCTAGGATCTTATGAATATTTTGAAACAGGCAAGTGAGTTTGAGACCTTAAATTTCATTTAAAGTAAGCACCTAACTTTCTTTAGGGAATCTTTAAAAAACACAACTTGTTTGAGCTTGGATTTTTTTTTTTTCCCCGGTGATGTGGCAACCCTCCCTTACTATGATCAAAACATAGTAATGTGTTTTGTGATCAGTAGCAAAGTTGATCAGGAAATTTCCCTTAAAACACTTTTTTGGGGGAAAGTGCTGTGTTAGTATCACTGGATAAGTTCACAAAACCTTAGTTCATGCATGTGTGAAGGGCTGGAACTCGAGTTGACATCAGTATTAGAAGGACTACTAGTTCCTGTCTGTCTGTCTA
>NW_005846540.1:0-617 GCF_000455745.1 Alligator sinensis
TTTTTTTTTAGATTGCACTTATATTAGTTACATTCAAAACATTTAGAATTATTCAGATTATGATGTTTTGGAGGGAAGGGTGGGAAATTATTTGCAGTATATGCATTCTCATGTAGAGGGCAGGGCAGGATGACACCTTCCTACATTCAAATATTTGCTGGTTCTGGGAGCCATGCAGGAAACCCAGTGTATGTAAGCCAGGGTGAGTGGAGCTAGTGGGTCTGCAGTGGGGTTTGGAGGTTTCAGGCTGGGTTTTAATGGGATCAAAGGAGGATGGGGATCCTTGGGGGAGGGTGACAGGAATCCTGGGGGTGGGGGAAGATTGTCTGTCCAGAAGTGGGAGACTAAAAATAGCTTGGCCGGGGTTTGGGGGTAGGGGCCGGTGGGAAGAGCACAGCCCCAGAGTTAGGGCTTTCCTAGCCCTGGGTCTGTGCTTCAAACCCATGCAGACATTCATTGGATTGGGTTAACCTGTTCCTGACCTAAGTTAATTCATCTACTCAGGTGAACTAATTTAGATTAGGTCTGCCATTTTAGGCTCGATTTAACCCCCCAAACTTCTACACAGATGGACATTTAAATTGACCTAACCCTAGTTAAGTCTATCTAAATGTAAT
>NW_005846541.1:0-617 GCF_000455745.1 Alligator sinensis
CAGCCCCAGCTCCCAGGCAGCATGCAGCACCATGCCAAGCTGCACTGCACCCGCACCATCTGGTAGCTTCCATGAGCGTGGTGGGTGGGTAGGGGTGATCCCCACTGCCCCATGCTGTATGGGGGCCGGGGCGGCTCTGCCATGAGCCCCCAAGGGTCCCAATCACTGCTGCTGGAGCTGGTGAGTGCAGGGATTATATATATGTATATATTTTTTTAAAGTGCCAGGGGGCTGGGGCTGGGCAGGGCAGCCACGGGGGCTTATCCCACAGCTCCCCCGACCTGGGGAAAGGCAGGCACAGCTGGAGGAGCTATGGGAGAAACTGGAGGCGCCCAGCTGGCTGATCCGAATCTCCAAAACAGCATCGAAACTCTGAAGCGGAGTTAGTCAGCATCTGAAACGGCAGCATCTGAAATGTAACGGTGATCCAAAACATGAAAACGAATTCCTGTCCCTCTGAAGTGGCTGAATCCAAAACTGAAACGAAACGGCCGTTTCACACAGCCCTACAAGAGGGTTCAGTTGTGTGCTTTTGGGCACAGGCAGAAGAGCAACTTCCCACTGTAACTCGTCATACTTTGCAGGGGGTGTTCTGAGTTGCATTGATCCCCCAAACC
>NW_005846542.1:0-617 GCF_000455745.1 Alligator sinensis
GACTTGATGGAGGACCAAGCACTGGCTCCAACTTCACAGGATTGTGTCATCATCACAAAAGCATCCAGTCTGTGAAACCTGGGTCACAGACAAGTGTGGGGCATAAATCGAGTGGACTCCAGCCATCCACGGCCTTTTCAGAGACAGTTGCATGAAGAGGGAAAAGGTCCTTTTCCTGCTTGCTTACACCTTTTCAGCCCTGCTAGCCCAATGGAAAAACCGTCGGATCCCTGAACCAGAGACTATAGGTGCAAGTCCCATGTGGAGCGGTGTTTTCAGCGATTAAATACAGCGCTCCACGTGGGACTTGCATTGTGTGATAAGAAAAACCACAGCTGTCTGTGGGTGACACTGGGGAATGATGGATATTTAGCAATGTCTTGAAGTGTTTACCAAGTAATTTCACATTGGATAGATGGAAAACCCTCGTTCTTTTTAGAGCAGTCAGGCAGTGAACTAGCTGCATCTTCGGCGGTTTTCAGAAGACTCGGGGAGGCATTGCTCGGGGGGTCTAGGAGTCGCTTCGACTGTAGTGCATTGGAAAGTGCAGCAGTTGGTGCCAAGGAGCCACCCCCACATGTGCCAATGCCCCTGCTGGCAACAAAATGGGAAGGTTC
>NW_005846543.1:0-617 GCF_000455745.1 Alligator sinensis
TGCTATGGGTAGGCAATGAGTGCACCTGGCTGGCTTAGTCACTCAGTCCAACCAAAAAATACTTCCCAGTTTACTGCAGCCCATGTCGGTACCAAGGGATGGAGCCATATGACAAAGGAGAGCTAAAAAGGAGATGTTGCCTGGAAAGAAGACTCTCAAACCAGGAAGATTTTGCTGAAAAAGAGCAAGATAAGATCAGATGATGGCTCCGACCTCATGTACTCTTCTGACCTGGAATTAGTCTGTGTTGGGTTTCTCGAGAGCACAAGATGTTTGCAAAGTGGAGGGTGTCCTTTGGAAGCAGAATAAAATGACCTTGTCAGCACTTACTGCCCAGCTGGCTGTGATGCTCAGAGTATATAAAATGGTAAGGCAAGCAGAAAGATCCCACAATGCATGGGCAGTCAGGTATCTACACCCCCCGGACTCTACAGTTATCCTCATACAGTCAGTCTCACCTGCTCTGTGTATTGAACACACTCATCTCTGTGCAGAACTGGCAACAACCCACCTGCACGATGGTCGGTTCTCCATGAGCTCCATGCCAGCACACACTGAATCACCGACTCATAGAAAATGAGCGTTAAAGGGAGCTCAGGGGGTCACATCCAGTCCAA
>NW_005846544.1:0-617 GCF_000455745.1 Alligator sinensis
GGATTGAATAGCAGCCTTTAAGTACCTGAAGTACAAAAGGGCACATGGGAAGCTTGCAGGGCCTGAACTTAGCACCTGTTGGTTTTGAAAACACCATCCCATACTGGGCAAATGATAGGACAAGGCACAAGTTTAGAAAGGTGGTAGCAGACTTTGAAGTTGTTCAGCATTTACCCACTGGAGCAGAAGTGGAGCCATACTGCACTAGCCAGAATTATGTACGCATGCCATCTGCATAGATTTGGGAATGGAAGAGACTAGAGATGTTGTGCAAAGCATGGGAGGAATAAAAGGGAAGTGTAACAGAGTATATAGCACTGATTTTATTGCAAATCTCTGTGAGGCCCTGCCCTCTGCGTAACAGAGACAACTCTGATAGAGCACACATACAAACACCATACAAGGTCTTGGTGAGTTCAAAGGTCCTCTCCTGTCCTACTCTGAGCCCACCTATGATGGACAACAGTCTATCAAAGTATAGATAGATATATTTGGTATGGTTGCAGTATCTAGTATTCTGCTCTTTAGCTTTGTGGTCCTTGGTTCACTTCTCATTTTGTCAACAAAATTAAACATGGGAGGTAATGAGTAGGGCTGTGCAAGGCTTCGGACAGAGC
>NW_005846545.1:0-616 GCF_000455745.1 Alligator sinensis
GGAGAAGGAGAAGGAGAAGGAGAAGGAGAAATTAATTAAAATAAAGAAACCATCAGAATATTATGCTTGTTGTTTATTTAAAACTAGGCATTCTATAAACATTCCTAAGAAACACATTTCTTGAGTAACTCCCATATTTTCTCATCCATAAAGTACCTAGAAATGTACTCGCTGTCAATAGCATCAGAAAAAAATATTAAAATTAAGCCTTTTATACCTGTATGAATTTGAATTAGAATGCTCCTGAAGTTGAGAGTCTGATGCAAAAACATCTTCCTCACCCTCCTCATCATCATCACTTCCTTGGCTCTCCTCTGAATCATATTCTACTCGACTTTGTGAGGATGGAAGAAAAGGCTAAAATATATATATATGAAAGAATGTAATCAGAAAAACTATTTCTGTCAAAAAGCATTTTGCTCGTTTAAAACACAAATATAGTAACATCATAAAATTAAACACAATCTTGTCATATCATATCAAATCAGTCATTACAACAGTTTGAAATATATTCTTTATTAAAATAATCATTTTGGAATCAGTACAGCCGCCACAAACCCTGTACCCATCCACCCATACTCCCCACCAATATACAAAAATAAGACTTCATTTTAAG
>NW_005846546.1:0-616 GCF_000455745.1 Alligator sinensis
CTGAATAAAAACAGTCCATGATCAGATTAAATGGATAAGCATATTCACCTGTAATCAAATGAAACAGAAATTACAGTTACTGAGTGTCATTACTATTAAAGGAAATATAAAAGCATCAAATATCTACTTGTATTAAATGGCCATGTAAAGAATCACCAGAAACCCCGTACAATTGGTTATAATTGATTCTTACTTTGAAAAATTATTGTTACTTTGTCAGGGTATTTTAATTCATATTCTAACAATTTCTTGTTAGTAAACAGTAGCCAGATTATCAAATTTGCATGGAAACACCTTGAGCAAACTGATTTTTGTCAGCTATCTCAGGAATCTCTGTATATTATCCTAACATATAGGCTCCAAATATATTGGGTAATATTTTTTAATTAAAAAGGAAAGGCTAAGACATCTTTGATATGTATTTTTATTTAGAATTTGAAACAGAATTTGTAATTTTCACATATCTTCACTGGAAGTTTTGTGTTCCTTTCTAGGGTTTTACCCACCAAGCAACTTGTTTTCAGAGTGTCCTATTTAAACTAGAAGACAAATATGTCAACATTACAAATGTATTCTACATTTCTTTGTGCTTGATGTTTTCTAAAGGTAGCACAGC
>NW_005846547.1:0-616 GCF_000455745.1 Alligator sinensis
GGAACAGAGAAGCTGATCTAAGAAATGGGGTTTGGGAGTAAAGAAAAGATAAATGAGGACAGGAGCTGAGATAAGAGAAGAGCTGGAGAAGCAGCTGTGTGAGCTTGGCAAAGGGACATGGGAAAATGAGCATCTTGGCAACAGGACACAGACACATTGGTACACAACCTGAGTATTTGGAGTATAAATATAGATGCCGCAAGGATTGTTTCTTTGTAGTAACCTGGGGAAGGGTAATTCCTGCTCAGAGCTGTTACCATTGTCCAAAACAAACTCACTGCATTGGGCTGCTTGTGCTTACTAAGCAGAGCAGCCAGCATACTGTCCAAGTGACATAACCCACTCAGAGCTCTTTGCCGTTTCATATTTTTTATTCATTCAGTCTGTCTTTGAAATGTTTTGGTTTTCTTCTGATTTGCAGTGAAAAGAATCAGTTCCTTGGACCTAGAGGAACAACAGCCCTTCAGTGCTTAGAAGGTGGCACGTGGCAGAAATGGAGATGTCCAGGGGAGTTAGGCACGGAGATGGTACGAGGTGGGAGTTGACCTGTGGCTTTGAAAATGCCCCAGTGTTATACGGACCTGCTTGAAAAGCCCACTAGGATCCAGGTCCATAA
>NW_005846548.1:0-616 GCF_000455745.1 Alligator sinensis
CAAAAAGAGGGGGCATGCATAAGACCTGTACGCTGACATACAGGGAGGTCACGTGCCAAAAATATTAGAGAGGGGGCCTAATGCTCCCCAAGGCCAGAAGGCATGGAAATCTATACTGTTGCTTTACCCCCTAGGTGAGGAGCTGGGAGGAGAAGGCTACGAGGACGCATCTCGCCCCTTTTCCAGCACTGGGAAGAAAACAAAGTACGCTGCAGCGATTTTAAGAGCAAAAAGAAAATAACAAACTCTTTCAGTCCCAGGCGCTCCTCTCTCTCGCCATCCACACTCTCACAAGGGAAAAAGACTGTTCCCAGGCTGGAAAGGAGCTCCATGCCGCAAACCGCTTCACCTCCTGCCTTCCACGGGAAAATCCTCTTCCGCTCCCAGGGGGCAAGACGGCCAAGACCGGCACCCTCCTTACAGGGCCCGGCCCGCCTGACTAGTCACACTGCGCACGGGGGGCAAAAGGGAGAGGCCCAGAGCCAGCTTACAGGGAGGACCGTCAGCCAGCCAAATCAGAGAGCTATCACCAAAGGCACAGTGAAAGCCATCCAGATGAGGAGTGCCAGGCATAGATGCAGGAACGAGGACCAGTGCCTGGACACAGGGATCAGAG
>NW_005846549.1:0-616 GCF_000455745.1 Alligator sinensis
GAAGAAAGAAAGCTGCATCCAGCGGAAACTGCTGGGAGGATCTGGGTGACACCTGTGCTGGCATTCAGCTACAAATCTGCAGGTAATTCATTCCCAGGCTCATAGGAAGTGCAGTGGGAATTTCAGATCCACAAGAAATCAGGGCATCTCTGGCAAGAGCTGGCACCGCACACCGAAGTGGTGGATTCCAGCATGCCCCTTACCCTGGATAGATGAGGTTGATGATTAGGTATAAAAATAGAGGGAAGAGCACCACCTTCTGACCCGCTGACATCCCTGCAAGTCACACAGCCTCTCTTTGAGGTTGCCTGTCCAAGGAAAGGTTACACATGGAGCAGTTGGGCTAATGCGACCTGTTCAGATCACAGCTCGCACTGGGATGGCTGTATTAAAACAGCACTGGGAAAGGGTAGATTAAAGGATTACATCTGTTGGGACTGGTGGCATAACTGGAGGCTTGGATTTTCTTATCGTAGAGCACACTTCATGGTGCCTCCATGTGCTTATCAAAGCCGAATTAAATCTCGGACAGTGCGCGGATAAAGTAGTCAGCAACCTGGCTGTACTCAGCCATGGCTCCTGCATGCTGTTGGGGATGCAAAACTGCTTCATTTTT
>NW_005846550.1:0-616 GCF_000455745.1 Alligator sinensis
AGGGGGTATGTGGCAGCGGCATAGAGAAGCATGGGATGGGGCCACCAACACTTTGCACCACTTGTGCCCCACGTGCTGACGGTGCTTTTGTTTTCACCACTGTTGTGCGCCACTGATACTTCACCGTGGTTTTGAACACCCCCGCCCCGCTGGTCAATCAGCTACTGGGGGACTCCCCACTTCTCGACCGCCTGCCGGGTGTACACCAACCAAAAAAGGTTGAAAACCCCTGCCCTAGACCATAGGTCACCAAGAGATCATTTTGGTTGTCATTTCTCATTTTGAGCAGTACCTTACTCCAGCAGAACCTGGCACCAAATCTGAAAGGCAGAAAGCAATCATGGGTGGTGTAGGTTGCTGCAGGGAGAGGACAGTGTGTATCTCTTCAAAGTTTTATGTTTTACAAGAACACCCAGGTTTTGTGTGTATGCAAGTGGTGAGCAGAAAAGGTGTAACTAGGTTGCACGAAGTGACCCGGGTTTTGCAGGATCAAGAACACTTTTGATGCACT
The DNA here is from genome assembly GCF_000455745.1 of Alligator sinensis. Classification (NCBI taxonomy): domain Eukaryota; kingdom Metazoa; phylum Chordata; order Crocodylia; family Alligatoridae; genus Alligator; species Alligator sinensis. The sequence goes on from NW_005846550.1 coordinate 512, forward strand.
TCAAATGGCTGCTCCAGTACAGCTCTCCATCTTGGCTTGTATCCATTCCTTCTCTTCCCAATTTCCCCCTCACACCTTTTATCACAGGAATGTTGTCTGCATAGT
>NW_005846551.1:0-615 GCF_000455745.1 Alligator sinensis
TTGCCTTAGGGCCAGGCCAATCTCTCGTGCCGACTCAGCTGACATCTTCTTACGACTAAGGAGGGCGGTGCTGGCTCACGAGGACCTGCATCTGGTCCCAAAGCATCCCGGAGGGCCCCTATCAGGTGCTTGCAATCCCACCTGGCTTCACTCCTGAGCCCACGGTAGACGGCCCGCGCTTCCCTGTGAGCAAGTGGTTTGGAAGTTTTAGCTTAGCGGTCTCATCCCATCCGTTTAACTCAGCTGCCCCTTTGACCTGTTCATGCCAGTCATCCCGTTCCTGTTGCTCCCCAGTGCAGGGTGCTGGACTGAATACAGTAGATGGGGTGCACGGAGGGCGCGCTCCCCTCTGCAGCATCCATCCCCCTACTCAAAGCTCACACAGCAAGGAAATCATGCACTCACTGCAACAGTCGGCCCTGCGCCCTGTGGCCTGTGACCGCCGATCCCACATCTGGCACCAGTTGCACCAACCCCCTGCAGTGCCAGGCACGAGCACCACACCCAAAAGGGGTTTTCTCACTTTTATATACAAAGTCCTAGGGATTAGAGCCACGAGCCAATGGGCCAAAGGGGAGGGGAAAGTACAGGTAAATAGACATTTGCAGTATAACA
>NW_005846552.1:0-615 GCF_000455745.1 Alligator sinensis
AGGGATATTTATTAGCCCTGGCCTCAGGGTGTGCCTGCATGGAGAATATTCAGAAACCGCGATGATGGATCCGCCCTTTCTGCAATGGTCCCCCCATCCCCGTGGGAGGTCACAGGCCAACTCTATGAAGCTGTTCCCCATGAGGAGAGGAAGACAAAGCCAATGCACTTGACCCACCATTCATCATTGAAACCTGAGCACAGCTGTGGAGGTTCATACTCTGCTCTGCCTCTCCACCTTGTTAAAGACAGAGCTCTCATCCCCGGCTCAGGCTGGGCCCCACACCTACATTTCCCAGGTTGGCAATCTCCAGAGAACAGGAACTCATGGGAGGTGGTTGGCACTGCTTGCCTTCAGCTGAGACCCAAGATGTGCAGCTTCTGGGCCAAACTTATGGAGTTGAAATGGAATTAAAGCCAGGAAACGGGAAGCTTGGGAAGGATGCCCTCCTCTGTCTGCATGTCTTCATACCCATGTCTGCTAACCCTAGGGAAACACACTGTAGGCTACTTTAGGGGTGGATTTTCTAGATCAATGGGAAATCAGATTAACTGGGTCAGAGACAGGAGCCTGACCGAATAGCTTTGTGGTTTTCCCCGGCTTCAGGTTCCTGCC
>NW_005846553.1:0-615 GCF_000455745.1 Alligator sinensis
CCACGTAAGGCCTGGTCCAGCCCTGAGGTGGAGCTGAGCACGTGGCTGGCTTGGCGTGAGGTGGCACTGCGGCAGTTGAAGTAGGTGGCTCCAAGTCTGAGGGGTCGCTGCCAGCCCGTCATGCTGTGAGTGTGGCTTTAGGGTGTCCCTGAGGGGTGGCATTAGGGTTGCAACAGGGGCGGACAGTGGTTGCCTCACGCCTTGGCAGCCATGGCAGTATGGCTGGCGTGGGGCTCCTGGCAGTGGTGGCAGCAGCAGCACTGAGTCTCCCTGCCCTGCTTCGCCCTCCCATGCCAGGTCCTGCCTGCTGGGTCACAGAGGTGGCTCCTGCCTGGCACTGGTCCAGCCCAACTAGCCCTCCCCTGCCTCACTTTTGGAGCAGAAATCATGGGGAGCGGGGTGGTATGTGCCCTCCCATGCTCCCCCTGACATGACACCAATGGTGTCACCTATGCCCCCAGACCTGCCCCACACATGCCCACTTCCCCATATACTGGAGGGCTGGCGGCAGGAGAAAGCTGGTGTGCCCCCCTCTGGTAAAGCTGGTGGGGGGACAGGTGGCTGCAGGATGGGAGTGAGGGGCACCAGTCAAGCTAGGAGAGACTGGGGGACTGT
>NW_005846554.1:0-615 GCF_000455745.1 Alligator sinensis
ACACCTGGGCCAGTGCTGCACTCGAGACAGGTGGTTTGGGGCAGTGGCGTGGGGAGCAATGGCTACGGCGGAGAATACAGCCACACCAAATTTTGCCATAGCCCTCCATAGCTCTCCGTCCCAGCACCACCACCACCTGTTTCAGCACAGCCCCAGCCCAGCCCCCCTGTCAGGAAGAAGCTGGTGCAGCGCCTGGCCCCGAACCTGCAGCGGAAGCCTGCCCTCGCCCCGTGCACAAATCTGGGGGTACATGTCTTCCATGCCTCCCCCTGGGATGTGCGCAGCGGTGGGAGCTGCCCCTTCCAACCCATCTCCCACACCGACGAGCTGCCTGTGGCTGGCCTTCCCAGCTGGGCAGCGGTTACCCATGCCCCTGCCCCTGCCCCTCCCTCAGTCCCAGCCCTACTCCCTCCCTCACCATGGGGGCCTCGGCCTGCCCCCTCCACACCCTTTCCCCCCCTCAGACTTACCAGCTGAATAGTACTCTCCAAGCTCCTGGGCCGCATATCAGCTACTGGATCTGTATCGGTCGATATGGCTGGTTAATCGTCAGCCATTGTTTCTGCCCCAAAACAATATTCATCGGTGCACCCCTGTTCACTACAGCTTGTACCA
>NW_005846555.1:0-615 GCF_000455745.1 Alligator sinensis
CTCCGCCCCAGCCATATGAAAGCGCAGCTAATGAGCTGCGCGGGTGGTTCCCCAGCCTTCACGCCGCCACTGCTCCCACCTCCTGCGAAGCATAAGTGAGTATTTCCTCTGGCTCTGGGCTGGGGTCTCCCTCTAGTCCCGTTGTCCCTGGGACAGTGGGCCTCACGTCCGGTACCACCCTTCGTCCGGTAGCCCCTCCCCCCTCATCCCTCCTGCCATGACTTGGATGGTATGAGTGATTCAAAGGAGGGGGTTCAGTGGAGATGTTCTACCAGAGGGGCTTGCCCGATGGGGAGGGTACTCACGGTGGGGTCCTCAGATGTTCCACGGGGCTCCGCCACCCCTACACCCTGTCCACTCGCCAACCAGTCACCTGTTGATGGTATGGTTGTCCACCGCTACTTGCGGGCCTTCTTACTAACAGGCCATCCCGAGACCAACGGTTGTCTTCAGGTAGTCTGGCTTAGTCTCCGCCTGACCCGGCTGCTACCTCAGGTCACTTCTTGCCTTCTCTCCCCTATTCTCAGACATAATACTCCTTGGGAATGGGGAGGCTTCCCGAGTCGCTGCTCTCATCCCGGTAACCCCTGGGGATCACTCCTCCCGCCCCCCACG
>NW_005846556.1:0-614 GCF_000455745.1 Alligator sinensis
CACAGGGTCAGGGGAGCCGCGTTGGTGACCCCAGCATTGAGACCAGGATAGAAATATGGGCGCAGGGTCCCGGAGAAGGTGTCAGTGAAAGTGAAGAGATGGGACCTGTCGGTCACGTTGTAAAATGAGACCTCGCCCCCCTCGTAGTCCAGGAAAACCCCCACCCGCCTGGGCCGCTCGCGCACAGGGAGGGGGGTCCAGGGGGAGGTCCAGGCCTTGTATCCCCCGTCCCGCAGACACACAGCCCAGTATCCATGGCCAGGAGACCGTGTGACCTTCCCCCTCCTGCGCACAGACTCCCGGCACACGCCCAGGGCCCAGCGCGTCTTGTCTCCCACCTCCACCTCCCAGTAGCGCCTCCCGCCAGTGAGCCCCTCCGAGCCCAGGACTTCTGTGTAAGTGTCAAATCTCTCGGGGGTGTCGGGCAGATCCTGTCGGGTGTCTGTGTCTCTCACACATTTCCGATCCTCAGATATGACAAGTCTGGGATGAGCCGTCCCTGGGTCCAGAGTCACGTCCACTGGGGAGAGAGTCACGGGTCAGGGCCGGGGCAGGCGGTACCCGCAATCACGGGGAATTCACCGCGTCCCAGCACTCGCGGGTCGGTCCCTGCT
>NW_005846557.1:0-614 GCF_000455745.1 Alligator sinensis
GGACAGACACACACACAGGCAGACACACAGACAAAGCTTTTATTACATTAAAATGATGTTGTTGTTGATTTCACAAACAAGCCCCAATTGCCTGGTTTCCATGCAATCTACATAACCACTAATGAAGTGGTTCCCTAATAATAGGCAGTCCTTCACCTCGGAGTCTGAAGTTAGAGAAGCCAGTTTGAACCGTGTTCCTTCTCCCTACACACTGTCTTAATGGCACAGTTGGAACGGGATACCCTCCGCAGACACAACCAGAGTTACTTTTGCTGGGTGCGGGAAGAGAGTGGGAGTGTCAAGAGCACAGCTCAACTCTAGCAGGAGGTTGTGGCCGATCCTAACCACCAATAGGATAGAGCAGGCATGGGCAGAATACAGGACACAGGTCACATCCAGGCCACCAACTGATCCTATTCAACCTGCCACCTCCTGCTGGGAGCCTGAGGAGGGGTGGATGTGCCCGACCCCGCTGCACTCTGCCACAGCTGGGGCTGTGTCTGGATGGGTACACAGACTCCTCCACGCAGTGCAGGTGGGCAGGTGTGATGGCTACTCAGCTTGGTGCATCAGGACCCATCTCATGGAGGCCCAGCTGCTGGCAGCCACAGTGC
>NW_005846558.1:0-614 GCF_000455745.1 Alligator sinensis
AAAATCAGCGGAAATATGGTCAAATTTACAGTGGCATATGTGCCACTGGGCAGCCCAGCGGGAGCCCTGGGGAGACGGTGCTGCAGTAGGGGACCTGTTGCGGCTCTGGCCCTAACCTGGGCTTGCTGCCTGGCTGCAGCCACCACCACTGCCTGCCCTAGGCCAGGGCAAGAGCTACCATTGCAGCTGCCAGGACCGGGGCCGCTGTGTGCTCCGTGCCCTGGACCAGAGCCAGAGCCACATAAGGTAAGCAACACGGGGGAGATGGACAGGCACCAGAGCGTAGACACCCGGGAATGGGGGAGAGGGGCAGAGGGAGTCAAGGGCAGGAGTCAGGCCACCCACCCACCTGCTGCTACTTTCCCCACCACAGTGGCAGGGGGCATGAATTTAAAGACACCCCATCATTAGATTCTGTGTATGGAAAAAGTTATAGCCAGTGTAGAGTTCTCCATGTATCGAATCAAATTACAGGGAAGGATCATCTTAAAATTCAAATGTCATCTTGGATTCAGGTAAATATGGCATTTACGCAGCTTCTCAGGTGGGTGGTGCAAGCCATGTTGAGCTCCACACTGCCACTGCTTTCAGCACAAGCTGGCTTGTTTAAGACT
>NW_005846559.1:0-613 GCF_000455745.1 Alligator sinensis
AGGGGTGCGCTGCCCAGCCCAAGCCAGCGGAGCTGAGTCCCAGGGCAGGGCCCGGCGTTTCCACCCTGCCCCAGCTCCCTCCCGGACCGGGTGCGGGGCAGCTTCGAGGGGTATCACGGACGTGGCTTTATGCTGTCCCGGCGTGGCCCCTGCGGACAGCCCCAGGGCGGCGTGTGCACGCTGTGCAGGCGCGGGGCAGGCGGCGTGCACAGAGCAGGAGCAGAGGAGCCGAAGCCGGGCCGGGCAGCCTGGGCTCGGTCTGGACAGGCTTTACCGAAGAGGACAGCCCCTGCCACATGCAGCTATGCATTTGCAACCCGAGCATGAGTAAGCAACACCCAGGGACTTGCAAAATCGCACGGGGCTGGGGCATCCCGCCGGCCGGGATCCAGACGACTCCGTCGGTGCCCAGCCGGGCTCTGCGTCCCGCACTCACCGCAGGTGTCCAGGAGAAGCACCAGCACCAGCACACACCAGCCGGGTCCGGGAGCCGACGTGCCCATGGCCGTGGTCTGGGAGGGGACCCCGCTGTGCTGCCGCCGGGCCCCGGGCTACGCAGGGCTGCCGAGGAGCACAAAGCTATCTGCGGCCACTTCCTGAAGCAAGAGGAAGC
>NW_005846560.1:0-613 GCF_000455745.1 Alligator sinensis
GCTGGTCTAAGTGGCAGGTGGAGGCTGATGAGAGTTCCTGCCTGCACTGCCTTGACTCCCAGCACTTGCTCTCAGTTGTATCCAGGTCTGATCATCAGCTGGATCCAATGGGCAGAGGGAGAGGTGAAACACCAGGTGCGATGGGCTACAAAACCAGTGTCTTTGTTTCCATGCATGGGTTTGGGTGGTCAGGGGACTTGTGCATTGCTGTCCCCAGGCCCACCTCCTGAGAGTGATGTGCTGGTTCTGGGAGTGTCCTAGAGGCCCAGAACAAGGCCCAATCCTCCAGAGAGCAGCTGCCATTTAGTGAGCCCAGCAATGAGCTACAAGTCCTGCTTAGCTGGGCAGGGCACTCTGCTCCCCTCAAGGGTTTTCCCTATGTGTTACTGAGTCAGGAAGTCATAATCTTGCCTCAGTCAGTCAGCCTGGATCCTGTCTACTTAGAGACCAGGGCAGAAGAGCTTAGAGAAAGGGCTGGAGCTGCTTGTCTCTGCAGTATATGTGGACCCACTGCAGAATTCGGGGGTAGCTCATAGGTTTTGATGTGTATGGTGTGACAGGTTGCTGTGATGTGCAAAGATTTATCACCCCAGCATCCTAGTTGGGCCCTGAG
>NW_005846561.1:0-613 GCF_000455745.1 Alligator sinensis
GGGGTGCTCTCTGCGGCTCCTATCCTCCCCACTACTGCCGCCCAAGCCTCGCAGATGTCATCTTGGTGTTCACCTAGTTACCGGCCCCCATGCTGGGCCCCAGAATCATCCAAACAGGACCCCTCCATGATCCCTCCAATCAGACTGCCTCTCCGCCTTCATCCGGGCTGCTTAGCCCCTCCGAAGCCATTTTCCCCTCTCAGGTTTGGTCCCCCCCAGGACCTTCGGCTAACTGGCCCTGGCCCACCTCCAGGCCAGTCGGGACCCCAGGCCTCTGGCTCTTGGGCATCGCTCGCGGTGGGCCCCTGGCCCTTTTGACCATCCTGGTCCTGGCCCCAGCATGGGCCAGTCAAGGGTAATCTCTCATTCGGGCCAGGTCTCTAGCCCCTCACTCTCTCTCAGGGTCTGCCCTCTGGGCCTCTCAAACAAACAGGGTATCTAGGTGTTCATCTCCTCACCGGCCCCCACGCTGGGCCCCAGAATCATCCAAACAGGACCCCTCCATGATCCCTCTAATCAGGCAGCCTCTCCGCCTTCATCTGGGCCGCCTAGCCCCCCTGAAGTCATTTTCCCCTCTCAGGCGTGGTCCCCCCCAGGACCTTCAGCTAACTGG
>NW_005846562.1:0-612 GCF_000455745.1 Alligator sinensis
GCCTCCCTGTCCCGCAGGGCATGTGAGAGGGTCTGTGATGCTGCGGGAAGGGTGGCGACCCAAACAGGCAAGGACCCGAACCCTAACCCTGCCAGTCCTCTTGAGATTCAGAATCAGAGAGGAAAATTGGCTGGAATGGAATGCCATTCTGCCAAGGCAAATCCCAGATGGGCAGTGATGAGGCCTGATTTGGCATTGCTGTCTCTGTACAACTCTGTTAGGTTGTTAAATATACATACATCTGTGGTTCTTAGAGGTAGAAGATTTTTGATTTTCATCAAAATAAATGTGGATACATGGGTCTTGTGAGATGTTAATTATGCTGAAAAAATGTCCTGAATATTGAGAGGAAACCACATATAGGCAAATAATCTAAAAAGATTAGGTCTGAAGGCAACTTGTATAATACAAGTCCATCCTATATCCTTGTTTAATTAACCTGGACCTATAATTAGTTTAAGTCTCTCTACTTCAGTACAGTGAACATACTTGACTTCAAGAATGTAATGAATAGGGAATTTGAATTTTTTCTCAGTATTATTTATAGCACGGTATTAATGTTCTCAGAAACGATTGCCTGTAACAGCTATATTGCCTGATGCCTGTTTTTGA
>NW_005846563.1:0-612 GCF_000455745.1 Alligator sinensis
GGCAGATCAAGGGCCCCACAGTGAGGGAGGGTATGGGGTTGGGACTGGGGCTGGGGGAGGAGCCAGGGCAGGCTCAGGATGGAGCTATGGCTTTTTTGGGGGAAGGGGGGGGGGAGGCAGCTACCACAGCTGTGTGCAACTTGCCCGGTGCTCATCTGGCAGCTCCTGCTGCTTGTTCGGGAGGGCATGGGAGGTGGGGGGTGCCCCCAGATCTGCGCAGGACAGGCAGGCTTGGGCCAGGTTCTGCGTGGCCAGGCAGATCCAGGGGCACACGTATCGGCCCCAAAAATCTATCGGTGCACCCCTAGCTCCCACCCTTGCCAACAGAACAGTCCTGACCCTGACCCTGCAGGTAGGGAAATGGTGGCAGATGGGGAAAAGGCAGTGACAGGAGCCCATGGAGGGAGTGGCAGCGGGGGGGAGGGGCAGCAGACAGGCAGGAAGGTAGGGAAGCAGCAGGGGAAGGGTGGCAGCAGCAGCAGCAGCAGGTGTGGGAGGGGGAACTGGGAGTGGCAGTAGCAGTGGGCAGGTGGGCAGGGGGGGAGTGGCAGCAGCGGCAGGGGGGAGCAAAGCAGGATCTGGGTGGGAGTGTGGGGCCTGCACCAGTGCCCT
>NW_005846564.1:0-611 GCF_000455745.1 Alligator sinensis
AACCAGAGCCATACCTCCTGGAGGCCCCGGCTTGCAGAGGGTTTATGGAGAGGCCCCATGGGCTGGATGCCGTATTTTGCCTGCCCCCAACTTGATTGCAGTTTAGAAACTAATTTATTGCAGTTCCATGTTTCCTTAAGTCATATAGCTTAACTTAACATTACCCCACCCACCCTATCGACTATGGAATTGGTTAAAGGGCCCAAAGTGTTGCAACTAAGGCCATGCCATTTGCCAGCAGGCTTCCAGCTTTAGACCACTTGCAGTGCATCAGAGGCAGTGCTAGGCTCCTGAGCAGAGTCCTGGTGTCTAGACCTCAGTCTGGCTCAGTCCTGTTTCTCCCCGGCTCCTTGGCCAGCAGCAGCTCCCCTCTACCTGCAACTATAAGACCTTTGTGAACATACATATTGGATTTCTTGCATTAAAGAAATACATGGTGTCATATACAAGAGAGCATATTAGATTCTAAGGCCAGAAGCAGTCATTATCATAATCTAAGTTCTGGAAGAAAGCATCTGCACACAGGCAAATTAACTATTTTAGAATGTTATTCAGTAAAAGTCCAAGCCCTAGCAAGCTTATCATAGAATCATGGAAGTAGGGTCGGAAGG
>NW_005846565.1:0-611 GCF_000455745.1 Alligator sinensis
CCGTGCCCCCCCAGCCTCCAGGGCCACACATCGTTCATGCCTCCCAGAATATTTCTGTGAGGGATGACATAGTTAACTTCTCTCATTAATCTCAGGAGCCCTTAGGATGTACTTATACTATAGCAGTGGTTTGTCCCAGAAATGGCAATGCTCAGCATGGCCCACATATCTACGTCTGCTGATGCATGCCAGACCCAGAAGCTTTCCAGTGAAGCTCTTTCATACTTTCCAGATGTTGTCCTCAAGACTGAGAAGTTGGTAATAATCCTTAGGATGGGCCCAGGAACCAGCCACAGGTGAACTTCTGGGTCTGGAGCATGGCAGCAAGCTTGGTTGGGTGGGGAGTACCCTCTTCCCTGAGATCCCCTACTGCTGTGGTGGAGAGGAGCCCTCAGAGCCTTGCTTCTCCTTAAAGCAGGGAATCTGGCCTTTGGTCTCACCCTCAGCCCTAAAGAACACGGAGCCATTCAGATCCTGTGCCATTATACACATCACACATGTATCTTTCTGCAAGAGGTCCAAGGGGATGTGGTTCTCTCCATTCAGATGGGGCTTGGATTTGGGAATGAACCACAGGGAAACTGAATCCACAGAATTTACTAGGGAACATG
>NW_005846566.1:0-611 GCF_000455745.1 Alligator sinensis
GAGCCTTATACATTAGCATTTTGGTCTTGCTGGTAAGCTCTGAGTTGTTCTATGCTCTTTTAGTTGAACAGATGGAAAGCTGCCTGACAATTTTTAGGTGGCCTCTTTGATATGCACCTGATGCATTTTCCTTCTGAAATGCATTTGGCCACTGTCTGGGAGGAAAGCTAACTGGCTGACAGCTAGTCAAATAGGTTGGATTGTCAATAAATAATTGAAAACCTGTTGAGTACACAGATTACTAAAACATAAGACATCTTCTACCGAGTTACATGTTACATAGAAACACACGACTGATAAATGGACATTGCCTTTTATTAACTGCTGATAGAGACCAAACATGACAACAGTAAAACCAACTTGGGGAAATATCAGTGTATGCAAAAATAACTCCCCCTCCCCACAAATTGATCACTGTATATATGTATACCCCATGACAAGTGCCAAAACAGCCCACCTAAAAGATCAGACATGACATTGCCATGGGTATTTCAAAGTCTGTAATTACTAGAGAGCCTCATTACAGAGAGATCACTGCCAGTAGTTACAATAATCTTGGTCCGAGGAAGTGAAAGCATCAGCTCTTGTATAAAGTCACACGGGGTCTCATG
>NW_005846567.1:0-611 GCF_000455745.1 Alligator sinensis
AGGACGCGGGAGGGCTCAGCGCCATTTTAACAAGCCCAGGAAAGGGCTCAGCCTGCCCCGGAGGCCTGCGGGGTGGTCGTTAGCATCCAGGTTTGCACCCAACGTGGCGGTCAGCAGTGGCCAAGCCAGGCCGAGACCGCTCACTGCCGCCACGGGCACGTCTGCAAGGGCTCGCCTCGTGGCCGGCCTTTACACACAGCACGGGCTGCATCACCCATGTCACGTGTGTCCCCGTCACTCCCATTGCCTTCCAGTGGGAACACCAATGTCAAGGCCACTGTGGCTGGTTGGCGCATTGTGTGTGTGTGTGTGTGCATGTGGGCATATGTGTGTTTTGCGTGTAGGCATATATTTTGTGAGTGTGTGTGTGCACATGCAGATATATGTTTTATGTGTGTGTGTTCTATGCGAGCATGTGTTTTGTGTGTGTGTGCATGCACATACATGTGTGCATGTGCATCTTCTGTGTGTGCATGTTTTGTCTGTGTGTGCATGCACATGGGTATGCTGTGTGTGCATGCATGTGAATGTATGTATGTTTTGGGTGTGTGCATGTGTTTTGTGTGCGCGCGCGTGCATGTGTATATGCGTGTGCATGGGTTCTATGTGTG
>NW_005846568.1:0-611 GCF_000455745.1 Alligator sinensis
TATGAATGTGAATATACTGCATCCAAGTGACATACACATATAGAAGGATCAGGATTATCCAAAGCCCCAGTTTTCTGAACCACCATCTGTAATGAGATGTCTCCCCATTTCTACTAAGTCCCCTATCAGTGACTTTCACTTATACAGACAAATTTGCTACCACCAGCTGTTGGGCAAATTTTAAATCATACTTTAAATTAGAATAACTGTCTTTTCTTCAAGATGGATCTTAACAAACTTATGGAATGAATGGAGGTATAGGACAGAAGTCATCTTAGAACAGTAGTCAGTCCCTGAGATACTTTGATTCAAGTATTCAGTTTCCTTCTAATGAGGTTGAAAGGAAATTCCCTCTGTCAGAGGAGTCTGGTAATCCCAACCTTCAGGGATTCTGCTGGGTTGCCTGCTGGAAATTGTGAAGAAAGATGAGAGAATTTTTCTAAATGCATTAGTTAGTTGCTTCAGTTTTTTCACCTTTCTCTGAAGCACTGATTATTGGCAACAGCTAGAGGTGGGAGAATGGCAAAGCACTAGCAGCATCCTTGTCTACTCTGTATTTTACCTGTGACATACTGTAAGTGTACACCCTATACTGGACTTTGTGTTACAAG
>NW_005846569.1:0-610 GCF_000455745.1 Alligator sinensis
AGAAAAATAGCAGGAACGTGTCAGTAGAGATCAGGAGCACAAAAGTTGAACAAAAAAAGGTATAATGAGCAGGACACGTGAAAGACAAGAATGAGTTATATAAATATGTCAAACAGGAAGGGGAGAGCAGGGAAATTATGGGTCCTAGGCTATTTTAAAATGTCTATTTTTCTTTAGACCACACCAAAAAAACCCCACAACCCTCAACCAGAAGAGCAGAATTCATGTAGATTAATACAAACAAAAAAGTGAAAAGGAAGCAAGTACTGATAAGGAAAGAGAATTTTTGGCTAATTTGAATGAAGTCAAGTCACCAAGGCCTCACAGTATTCACCCAAGGGAGGTAGCGTACTAGCTAAAGAAATCTTGGAATGATTGATAGTAAAATTTACAAGCTCTTGGGTGATAGGCAAAGTTCATGAGGAGTGAAAAAAATGATAATATAGTACCTATCTATTAAAAAGATGATTAGAGAACAATAGGACAATGGAACAAACTTGCCCTGGAAAGTCATGGAACGTACTTCCTTGGAGGTTCAAAAAGAGACTAGATAGGTATCTTTGGGATGGTTTAAGACCAATGTGCGGGCCCTCTCCCGATCCCGCCTGGG
>NW_005846570.1:0-610 GCF_000455745.1 Alligator sinensis
TCCAGGCCCGTATAGAGGAGCTGGAGGAGGAAATAGAATCAGAACGAGCCTCTCGGGCAAAAGCAGAGAAGCAGCGGGCTGATCTCTCCAGGGAACTTGAGGAGATCAGCGAGCGCCTGGAAGAAGCTGGTGGGGCAACAGCAGCTCAGATTGAGATGAACAAGAAGCGCGAGGCAGAATTCCAGAAGATGCGCCGAGACCTTGAAGAGGCTACTCTGCAGCATGAAGCGACAGCCTCTGCCCTCCGGAAGAAGCATGCTGACAGCACAGCCGAGCTCGGGGAGCAAATTGACAACCTGCAACGGGTCAAGCAGAAGCTGGAGAAGGAGAAGAGTGAGCTGAAGATGGAGATTGATGACCTGGCTAGCAACATGGAGACTGTTTCCAAAGCCAAGGTATGGGACCAACTTTTGATAACATTGGCTTGAACTTAAGTGCCATTTCACCTTCAAAACAATATTTTGATTAACATTTAATCATGTTCAACTATACAAAGCAGGATATATGCTGGTTGAAAGTATTAAATATTTTTATTAGACTGATTTTAGTTTAACCTGAATAAAGCATACACAGTTTAATGACCTGTATTGATATCTAAACCCTGAAGACA
>NW_005846571.1:0-609 GCF_000455745.1 Alligator sinensis
GGAAAGAGGAGGTGGACACAAGGGTACAGGTACTCTTGGTCTGTTGGGTTTGCTCAGCATCTGCTTGGACCCCCAGTGAATCTGTGCGAGTTGCACTGCCGCCCGGAAGACGACTACTTTGCGGAAAAGCTTCGTGATGCCGTCATTGATGGGACTCCGTGCTACGATGGGAACGGCAGCCGGGACATCTGCATCAATGGTATTTGCAAGGTACGTTTGGGATTTGGGGAATGTGACTTTGGGACCCTGCAGAGACTTGCAGAGCTATTAGCTGTAGAGAAGCCTGTAGCTTCTCCTCCAGGTGCGGACAAGAGTTGTTGAGGGATAGATGGGAACCTAGCTAAGCAAAGTGCCTGCATCAGAGATCTCCTAAATAAAGGTGAAGCCAGGGCTGGGGGTGCTTGGCAGTGCTCTCTGGTACATGTGCTTGAGTGTGAAGGGAGAGCGGAGACTCTGCCTGCTCTCCTCAAAACACCATTGTAATGATGAACATCATCATTGCTTCCATGTGCAGAAATGACACTTCCCGTCCTTGACTCCCATCCAGCACATGGGGTTGCAGGGAATATTTCAGCACATTTCAGCAAGGGAAGTTGAGGTTAGATATTA
>NW_005846572.1:0-609 GCF_000455745.1 Alligator sinensis
CTCTGCCCTTTCCCTGTGGAGAGGGCTGTGCCATATACATCCCCTAAAAGCCTACACCCTCTGGTCAGCTGGACCTAGGGGCAAATCCAACTGTTACTGCAGTCAACGAAAAGACATCCGTGACATCAGTTGGGCCAGGCTCCTAGGTCAACCGCTGGAAGAGCCTGGAAGTTTGAGGCATGGGACAGAAGTTATCCCTTGAAGACTGAAGAAGACAGAAGTATCATGTTGCTTTAGAACCATAAAAGGAGAATGTGAATAGGCTGCAAAGAGCCTAAAACTTATCAGGAATTAACATTTTCTCCCCAGGAAGGGCCGTGTGGTTCCTATATTCTTCTCCTATCTAGGGAGTCAAAAAAGTATACATGACCAACTGTGCAACAGCCCCAGAAGGAAGCCACCATAGCCTTGGAAGAGGATGGTGCAACATATTTCATGATTGCAGTTGGGAGAATCAGGGAAGCAGTAGGTGGAATAGTTCATTTAGTTCATCTCCTGGACGGTGGGGGACGGGGACACCTTTTTGGCAGGCATGCTATACATTCACCCTTCACCCTCCCCAAGTGCTACTCTGGTCACCTTCCCCTACCCAATCTGCTGCCCTGCTTT
>NW_005846573.1:0-609 GCF_000455745.1 Alligator sinensis
GGGCACCGACGGGGCATTTCTGCCACAGACTCAAGCGCAGCAAGGGAAGTGGAGGTTGGATATCAGGATGAACTTTCTCATGAAGAGGGTAGTAAAGAACTGGACCAGGCTCCCCAGAGAAGTTGTGCACTCTGCCTCCTTGGAGGTTTTGAAGCCTCAACTAGACAAAGCCCTGACTGGGATAATGTAGTTGGGGCTGGTCCTGCTTGGAGCAGGGGGTTAGAAGAGATGTGATCTCCTGAGCTCCCTTCCCACCCTCACTGTCTCCAATTCTATGATTCTGTAAGTAGAGGATACCGGCTCCAGGGTCTTGCTCTCTCAGCCCTGCCTGACTGCTCCAGCTTCTCCCCCTTTCGTTCCTGTGCTGCTCCTTCACACAATACTACAAGTTCTTGTCCCTGCCCTTTGCCTCCCAGCTCCCCCCATACATTTATCATTTTACAGCATTGTACTGTCACCCCGAGTCATAGTCAGACTGTTCATCTGATTTGGGATCAATTGAAACCCAAAAGGACTATAGTGGTATTTGCCTTCCTTGGTTAAGCAGAGCGTGGTCCCTTCCCCAATATTTGCCTTCCTTGGTTAAGCAGAGCGTGGTCCCTTCCCCAA
>NW_005846574.1:0-212 GCF_000455745.1 Alligator sinensis
TTTGGGGGAGCCAAACCCATTTTACCAGTGCCATTATATAATTTTAAAAAATCATTTTTATTTCTTTTTCATTTTCATTCTTTTCATTCTCATTCATTTTTATTTTCTCCAGTCTCTCGTTTTTCCCCTCTTTCCTATTGCTCCCCACCAACAACTTCAGAGGCCTCCAGCCACAAGGGAGTCTGGACCCGCAGCCCGCGCGTCGCAGCACC
>NW_005846574.1:290-609 GCF_000455745.1 Alligator sinensis
GAGAGCCGTGGCCTGCAGAGGGAGGATCTGTCGGGACCGAGGGAAGGCGGCCTGCCCAAATACCCTCCCCGGGGCCTGTTTCAGACCAAGGTCCAGCTGCGGAGCTGTCTCTGGGGCCCCAAAAGACAAAGGGCTACGACCGGGCGGCCACTGGGCAAAACCCTGACCAGCACCCCAGGGGGGCTGTCCTCGTACAGGGGTCACCGCGCTGCGCCCAGGAGTGCTTGCCCCGGGCACGAGGTGCCCCTGCCCTTTCCTTCCCTGCCTTGCCCTGCCCTCCCGCCCTGACACTGCGCGCACCCCGGGGCGGCAGCACCTC
>NW_005846575.1:0-609 GCF_000455745.1 Alligator sinensis
CCCAGCTGCTGCAGGCAGTCCCGTATCTGCTGGGCCTCCAGGTCCTGCAGCTCAGCCTGTATGGCCCTCTCCTTCTCCTTCTCTTCTATTTGCTTCTCAATCTGGCGCCTCCCCCTGAGTGAAACACAAGAACTGTTGCACATGCTGCCCGCTGGCCCCGGGCTCCTCGCCAGGAGGACCCCTGCAAGACCAGCTGGGCTTGAGATCTGCTCCCAGGCTGCCGTCCAGAGGCCAAGCAGGTGAGACTGAGCCTGGGGCATGCCTATCTCGGCCTCCATGCGAGGTGCTGCATGTGGGAAGTGCCCACGTTTGAGGCAGCCCCTGCCTGGTCGTGCTGGGGCAGACCCTTCCCGCTCACTGGATCAGCTCCTGCTTCCTCTTCTCCTCCAGCTCTTCCTGCATCCAGACGACTTTCTGGCGCTTCACTTCCATGTTCTGATCTAGGCGCAGCTCCTCCTGTTTCAGCTCCTTCTCCATCTGCTGCTTCTCTATCATCTGGGCGTCCAGGACAGCGTGGCACCTGGCATCCACAATCATCTGCAGGGCAGAGCACCAGGCTGGTCCGCGCCACACTCAGGGACAGCAGCAGGGGAGAGGGACCCAGATGTG
>NW_005846576.1:0-608 GCF_000455745.1 Alligator sinensis
TCCTCGCGCCGGGCATGCAGCAGACCTCCCACGACAAGGGGTCGGAGCGACAGATTGGGCTGTCATTTCCCCTAAGGATGGAGTCCCTGAGGACCAGAACTCTGCATCTCTTCTTCCTTGGGGGCTGCCTCTTCACTGCCTGTGATGTAGGTGGAGCAGCCTCAGTGACTCTGGGGATATGTTCTTCTACCCTCTCTTCCTGCGTGGCCAGGGCCGCATACCTGTTTACAAGGGGGAGCTGAGCAGGCACAGTGCTGGTATGAGCCACCTTGGCCCTGGACTTGACAGGAACCTGCTGCCATCTTTTAGTTGGGCATTTTGTGTGTGGGGGGGATCTCTCCTGTGGATTCCTGGCCATGTAGAGAACAAAAATACAGATCAGTTTCATCCTCTGCTGCCCAAATCCCCCACAACCTGCTCACCTCGGCCTGGAGCTCAGGCACCTGCCCCTCCACAGCCTGAAGATGGTCACAGGAGGGGCAGGCAGGGGAGTCACCAGGAGGGCCAGGCAGGGGAGTCCCCAGACCTCATCCCTACCGCCGTGGTCCCTACCCAGCTGCTCCCACAGACCGGGGGGCAAGTGGACACCAGAGCCCCCATGGGCTCCA
>NW_005846577.1:0-608 GCF_000455745.1 Alligator sinensis
TGCACAGGGGTCCAGGTTAGGGTTAGGCACTGGGTCACAGTTCAGGCACAAGACCACAACTGCACAGGGTCCAGTTTAGGGTTAGGCACAGGTCTCCAAGCACACAGGAGTCCACACTAGGGTTAGGGTTCAGGAACAGGTCCACAAGTGCACAGCACTCCAGGTTACAGTTCAGCACAGAGATACAGTTACAGAGCAGGTCCACAACTGCACATGGGTCCAGGTCAGGGTTAGGCACAGGATGAGGGTTAGGGAACAGGTCTGCAAGTGCACAGGCATCCAGCTTACAGTCAGGCACAGGGTTAGGGAACAGATCCACAAGTGCACAGCAGTCCAAGCTACAATTAGGCACAGGGTGACGGTTAGGCAACACATCCACAACTGCACCAGGATCCAGGTTAGGGTTCGGCACAGGGTTAGGGAACAGGTCTGCAACTGCACAGGGGTCCAGGTTAGGGTTCGGCACGGGGTTAGGGTTAGGGAACAGGTCCACAACTGCACAGCGGTCCAGGTTAGGGTTACACACAGGCTTAGCTTTAGGGAACAGGTCCGCAACTGGACAGCGGTCCAAGTTAGAGTTAGGCGCGGGGTTAGGGTTAGGGAACAGG
>NW_005846578.1:0-608 GCF_000455745.1 Alligator sinensis
ACAGTAACAGTGATTTCTGCCACGGTAACCTCAGTTAGGGAAAGCAACAGTAAAATTGCAGGTGATGCACTTGGGGCTTCCTACCTGCTGACTTGGGGCTTTCTTTTCCACCACTCCCAGCAGAAGCCCTCAAGATCTTTTTTTCCCTTCATTCTGCCTATCAAAAACATGATGTTTTAATTGGGGGCGTGTTGTATGTGAGAAAATACGGTAACTAATGCTGATAATGTTGGCCACTTTGTTGCCCAGTTGCTCCGTCTCCGTCTCTGCTGACCTTGTCCACATGTTTGCTGATGACTCTCACTAAGGCATCGTGCTCTGTGCCTCCTGCCCATGCAGCGTCCCCCCATTAAATACTGACTTTAATCCCGTACAACTACACAACCGTATACCGAGGAGAGGTTAAAGCAATGGGTAGGGAATGAGGACCACCACTGATTCACGATGTAGCCCATGACAACTTAACCTCTTGATTTCTCAAATTACGGGTAGTTTGATTCCTTCCCCTATGGGTAGAGGTTTACCTAACTCAAGGAGGCGACCAGCTGATTTCATGGGCAGATCTCCAAGCTAGCAACTATTTTGCAAGTTGAACATGGTGCACCCTC
>NW_005846579.1:0-608 GCF_000455745.1 Alligator sinensis
GTCTTGGGGCCTGATCCAAAGGCCACTGAAATCATTTAGAAATTGTCCTTGTTGTCCAGTAGCCTGAGAGTCAGGCAATCAAACAGCTGGACCAAAACAAAAACAAAAAAAGAGCAAGAACATAAAGGGATTTTGGTTTGAAAAACTCATTAAAATTTAATGAAAGAAAATATATCCTATCAGTAAGATAGTTGCATTAAGCCTCTCTGGGTGCCTACAGACATTCGGGCCCAGCTCAGGCCAGGATCAGACCACTCTCAAGAAGCCCAGCTGGAGCTGGGGGGTGAGGGGTAGAGGGGGGAAGGGGAGAGGTATGGAGCCCCCTTGCCTCCTTGCCTCATGGAGCGAACCCGGCTCTGCACAATTCCCCAGCTGAGGTAGCTGGAGCAGGGGCCTGCCAGGTGAGGGGAGTCTGTACCACCTCCTCCCTTCCCCACCAGGCCTGGCCAGGAACTCCATGCTGCTCCCTTCTTCCTTCCTCCCTGCTGACAGCCCCGCCCCTGCATGAAAAATGAACCCTTAAGGGAACACAAGTTCTCTAAGGCACCCTACATCAGAGTGCTTTAATCTAATACCTGGTTTGACAAGGCTTCATTTTTCATGAGATT
>NW_005846580.1:0-608 GCF_000455745.1 Alligator sinensis
GATGGCCCCGGGAGCCAGAAGTTGGCTTCCTGAATTGTAGCTCCAGATTTCTTTTCAACTCAGAGCTTCATGGAGTGATACCGAAAACAATTAACCCAGCATCTCGAGGACCTGCATGCAGGTCAGGGACAAGGTCACTAACATCCAGAGAGTTAGAGCAAGGCAGAAACCAGTGTGAGCACGAGCAAAATTATGCGGATCGGGTCCATTTGCAATACTGGTGAGTGACTTCCCCCTGCAGAGACCGGCACTGAGATCTCTTGAGTAACCTGTCAGACAACACAAGAAGTCAGACTTGGATTTATGCTGGCAAGGGCACAATATTTCACTTTGATGACACTTGCTTTCTTAATATTTGAATCACGCTGTTAACTTCAAGACTTGAGAGGCAGAGGCTGCTTCCACCCTTCCGCGCTGGGCCTCCTCCAGGGATGCTGGGGCTGCAGCAAAACCCGCGCCCTGGTTCTGTGCAGGACCAGCAGCTCCGCTCTCTGGAATTTGCCTGGGACGTGCATTGCAATAACCCTAGAGAGTGAGGGTCTTGCTTTCTTACACACAGGTATAATTCCACCAGCTTCATGGGGATGCTTCTGATTTGGATCAGGAGC
>NW_005846581.1:0-608 GCF_000455745.1 Alligator sinensis
GCTACGTGTGAGGAGCTTATGCTTATCTTTGGAACAATGATATATAGTTTCCCCTAGCATTTTATTTCAGCTGACCAATTATCTATAGTTCTCTGCCAGCGTTTTGTTTCAAGGAATTTTTGGCAGGGATGTCTTTTAACGCTTAATCATCAAAATGAGGATGATTTGAATGGTATCTCTTGCTCAGTGGCATGGGCACAATTTAATTGGGCTGTGACAAAACACACACTAAGTCCCCCTGCTTCACTTAATCCACAGGAGGTTAATTCATGATTAGTCACCAGCCTCCCTTGATTCCCCCCAAGAATAAATTAATTATCTATCAATTCCTCATTTAATTCTTGATGAATTCCACAGTCCCACCCAATCCATGGCTGAGCACTTAATTATCAATTAATTCAATCTTCCTCGGTTCTCTAAAGATCAGCTAGTTATTCCTGAATTTATCAATCTTCATCCTTCACACTAATTACATTAATTGTCCTGCTTCTTCTCTCTAATTGATGCATGAAGTGCCAGTCTCATAGGGCCCTTCCATCATTTTAGGAACAGTCTGGCACCACTCACTCCAAGTCCATGACCTTTCTTCCCACCACCAAGTTCCCCTT
>NW_005846582.1:0-608 GCF_000455745.1 Alligator sinensis
CAAACGGTGGATGGGGGACTGAATGGGGAGCAGGGGAACGAATGGGGAGCAGGGAGAACCAACGGGGGTGGGGGGAATGAGCCTCCTGTTCATTATCCTATTCTCTCCAGCCTCCTGCTTGTTCTCCTTCTCATCTCCAGCCTCCAGGGGCTGGAGAAGCACAGGGGAATGAGCAGGGGGCTGGTGACCAGTGGGAGGGGGGGCCTGGGACCCTGAAGGCAGGGTAGTCCATGTACTGTGGGGGGCAGGGGATTCATTGGTGATGCATAGGGGGTGCACATGCAACACATGCGCTCCCGGAGCATGGCAGTGTACCCTCTCAAAAAAGGTGTCACCAACACTGTCAGTGGTGCCTGTAGGCAGTTGCCACTTGCCACCCCCCACCACTAGTGGTGTCTGTGGGCAGTCAGCGATTGCCACTGGCCACCGCTGTCACTGCCAGTGGTGTCTGTGGGGGCTTGCTGCTCACCACCCCTCCTGTCAGCGATTGCCACTGGCCACCGCTGTCACTGCCAGTGGTGTCTGTGGGTGCTTGCTGCTCACCACCCCTCCTCCCGCTGCCGACAGTGCTGGCGATGTCTGCGGGAGCTCCCCGCTTACCACTGCCA
>NW_005846583.1:0-608 GCF_000455745.1 Alligator sinensis
AAGTGCAAAAGAAAGCTTGGAAAGAAAGCACGTACTTCTTTTGTACTAGATGAACTCCGTAGTAATGTTCTTCTGTTTTAGTGACATAAGACATGGCCTCCTAAAGCATCAAGAAGTATTTAACAGTAGTCAAGAATATTTTAATCAACCACGTCCTACATTCACTCTTGCAAGAAGTAGACTTGACCCGTCTCTACAGCTGCACGTAGAGCAGGTTTAAATTCACTCCATTCATCAGACCCCAATAGGGAAGTTTTCAAGGCAGGTTTTCCTAACACTGCCACCACGGGATCAGTGTTAGCAAGGGGCGCACCGACGAAGATTTTCTTGGTCGATACACATAGCCCACTATTAACCAGCCATATTGGCTAAAACCACACCAAAATTTTTACACAAAAATTTAGGATCCAAGACCCTCAAGCTCATCCCAACTAATTCAAAATGTGGAAGTTACAGTCCACTTCCCTAATTTTCTCTTGAAGTTTTCAGTGGATATAGATTATTTAAAATTTGCTTTATGGAAGGTGCTGAAGACGTACTTTGGGGAATACAACAAGAAACACAGAAACAAGGAGAGAACACATTTATTTAAGCAAAATCAAGATTTT
>NW_005846584.1:0-607 GCF_000455745.1 Alligator sinensis
TGCCAAAAATCATGAGAGCTGGCAACACTGGTGATGCTTGCAGTATCATATAAAATCTACCCCGTTTATTTAGGCTTAAATGTAACAACCATGTACTGAGAATAAAAACAGGCTTTGGGTTGAAAGGGCCTCCTGAGTTATGTAATCTCCATTGCTGCAGACAACCACATCACATAATCCCAATCCTAAATTTATCCAGCTCCATGTTGAAATCAATTAGTTCCCTTGCCCCTGTTATTCCTATTGAAGGCTGTTCCATAATAACTCTCTGCGGATCATTAGAAAATCCTCCAGTATCCAGCCTACATTTATTCATGGAAAATTTACAAGCATTTGTTTTTGTTCATATGTTGCTCTTTAGTTTATATAGCCCTCCGTCTACCCAGATTTTTAGTCCCTTGATGCATTTTTAACCACTGTAACCCCACATAGCCTTCATTTTGCTAAGAGAAAGAAGCAAAACTCTTTCAGTCCCTTCTCATAAGATAGGTCCTCCATTTCCCCAATTATCCTAGTAGACCTTCTCTGCACCTGTTTCCATCAATTCATATTTCTATAACATTGGTACAGAACTGCAGCATAGTATTCCTGACAACTTGTTCCCAGT